>NW_024082126.1:104894-127801 GCF_003009895.1 Hyaena hyaena | reverse complement strand
CAGGAACCTTTGCAAAGTTAAATAGAGACCAGAAACTATCCAGAAGACCTTGACTTCATCCATAAGTAGGGCATATAAACATTGTTTTAAGTGTCCTTTGTGAATTTTATGTAAATTTTGCCACTCCCTAAATTACATTTCTTAGACTTTTACCCTGAAGAGCACTGGGGAGATAGTACAGTTTCATGATTTCATTCAGTGAAGCAGAAGGAGTTTGACAAGTTGGAACAATTACTCCAACTCTTAAATTCCAAGTTCAGCTTTTGTCTATCGTCACTGATGACAAAAACAAGTATGTATTGAATATTCCCATTAAGTGAGGAACTTACTATGCCAAGAACTTGGTTAAAAACAAAATCAGCTTTATCTATACCATGGAATACTACATGGCAATGAGAAACAATGAAATCTGGCCATGTGTAGCAACATGGATGGACCTTGAGGGTGTTATGCTGAGCGAAATAAGTCAGGCAGAGAAGGACAAATATCATATGTTTGCATGTCTAGGAGGATTAGGAGGAACTTGACGGAGGAACAAGGGGGAGAAGAAGGGCGGAAATGGTGGGGGAAAGGGAGAGAGGCAAACCATGAGAGACTCTTGAATGCTGACAAAAACTGAGGACTGATGGATGTGGGGGGGAGGGGGGGATGGGCATGGAGGAGGGCACTTTGGGGATGAGCACTGAGTGTTATGTAGAAACTAATTTGACAATAAACTATTTGTGTAAAAAAAAAAAAAAATCAGCTTTGGGGCACCTGGCTGGCTCACTCGGTAAAGTATGTGACTCTTGACCTCAGGGTCTTGAGTTCAAGACCAACTTTGGGCATGGAGCTTACATAATATAAAACAAACAGACAAACAAAAACAAAATCTGTCTTGTGCCCAACAGGCTCACACTGTCATTGTAGAGGTAAATCTTAAATAACAAGATAAAACATAGAGGGAGTAGCATTTTGTAGATTTTAGTTGAAAAAGGGATGAGAGACTTTGCGGGTGGGGAGAGCCCTGAGAGGAGTCTTGAAGGAGGCGACTGCAGTGCAGTGAAGGGGAGCTGGCTGCTCCAAGCCAGAGGGATGTAATGAGCAGGGGCACACAAATGCCAAGTTTGGGAGCCATTGAGCAGATGAACCTCTAAAAGGCGGGTCAAGACCAGTGAAAGCAAGTGGGCAGTAGATTCTCTGGAAGGGAGATTCAAGGTTCAGACACTGCTAGTTGCCTACCCCAGTATCTTGTCTTCTCGTAACCTAACCCTGATTTTTAGCTGAACGTCCTGCTAAGAATTAAAGATTATATTTTCCAACCTTTCTTACGGTTAAGTGTGGTCATGTTGCTGAGTTTTGGCCCATGAAATATAAGCAGAAATGTTCTAGAGGACTCTGGGAAAGTGCGTGATTATATTCCCCCTTTCTCCCTTTGACTTGGAATGCAGATGAGATGGCTGGAGCTCTAGTAGCCATCTTAGACCAGGAGGTGACTTGAGAATGGGTATTATGTACTGAAGATTATAGAGAAGAAAAAGAGGAGGCTGGGTCATTAATAATGCTTGGAAGCTGCATACTAGCCCAAGGCTGCTTATTGCTTATCTTTAGACTTGTTTTACATGACAGAGAAACTTAAGTATTTTTCTATTGTGTATATGTGTGTGTCTCCTATTTTAAGAAGAATCAGAGTATGCTAAGTATAGGATTCCAGAATAAATTGTTTAGACTTAATCCTGTAGAAACTAGAAAACTCTCAATTTTTATATCAATCTATAAAATATATTTTGGGCATCTACTGTACATCACACACTAGATGTTAGAGAGATATTAAGCTGACTTTCTGAAGACCACAATAATTTTTTTTTCATCTAAATTAAAGTAAAGCTTCCTCTAGAGTAAGATATGCATGTACATTGGCTCATCACGAACCATTAGAGAAATAGCCTTGATTATGCTTTTATTGCCTGAGAGCACCTACAATATGCCAAATGCAGGACAATGTTTGGCTGAGGTGGGGAGGCTGGAACATTTTAAGCATTTAAGCATTAATATCTTTAATGCTTGCTTAAAACATAAACTGGGAGTAAATTTAACGACTCCCTCCATGCTCAAAGCCCTGAATCAAAAGCAGGGCAGCTGCCTCAAAGTTGATTTTCTAACCAGCTTTCAGGTGAGACCAATGCTGCTGGCCCCCAGACCACACTTTTACTAGTAATGTCTAGAAAAATAATCCTAGGAAGTGCTTTTATTCAGCTTCTCATAGACCTTGTGCCTGTAAGGATGGCACCCAAGGCAGAGTAAGGAAAACATTGATGACCATAGGATATGTGTGCTGTTCTAATGCTAAGAATGTGGCACTTCCAGGATGGCAATCCATTAGATCTTCAAGTACTCCTACTAATAACAATTAAAATAATTTTTTTTTAATTTGGGTATAGTTCACATACAATATTACATTAGTTTCAGGTACACAGCATAGTTTTGGGTGATTCAACTCTATACATTTTGCTATATTCAAAGTATAAAAGTAGTGGCAAATTCTAATAAAGGTCATGATTAAGATGATAATGACTAATGATAGCTAGCCTTTGTTTTGTTTTTGAGTATTTACCGTGTGTCAGATATCGCAAAAAGTGTTATCTAATTTAATGCTAGCAGTCACTCTGGACACTAAGTGCTGTGATAGTCTCCATACTTCACATGAGGAAACTGAGTCTTGGAGAAGTTCAGTAACTTTGCCAGGTTCACAGTGGCAGTGGCAAATATTTCCCTGTTCTCCTATCACCCCAGGAGCGTACAAGTTGAACCAAGGGTGCTGAGCGAAGATTTTCAGCTGGGAGGATTCTTTTGGCTATTTCAAAGAGAAGGACATCAATTTCAATTCCCTTGCTTTTGAGGGCATTTTGACAGTGCCCTCCAAGCCTGCTGTCTGTGGTGGTGTTCTGTTTAAATGTATCACAGAGAGAGAGCTAAAATATGAGAAACATATTTTATGTTTGAGATAATATGAGAAAGGTGCAACTTACCTTTGAAAGGCAAACATAAACTCCCTGTTTGTAAATCTGTCTTTCCTAAAGATTCAGAATGAATGCATTTGGGATACGAAGATAAAAGCTTTCCTCATGAACCATGGATGAGTCATAGTGACTTTAGGAAATGAGGATTCAGCAAAGTGATTCAACAGAAGATGACAGTAAGTGAACCATTCGAACTCTCCTAGCGCTGCAAGTCTGGAAGGCCATGGGGTGCTGAGGGCCCCCAGCATTCCTGCTCACAGGTCATGCAGCCGTCTTCTCCATTCTGTGAGCCTCACCATGCAGGCTCCTCCTTTTTCAGACAGCTCTTAGTTATTAGAACATCTCTCTTATATTAACCCCATATCTATGTCTCTACAGCCTACCCTCGCCCCCCCTTGAGCCTTATTCTGCCCTTTGGAGCTGCTCAATATCTGTCCACATAACTCTGACATATGACCCTGTTTCCAAGTTCCAACTCTGAGTTGCCTGCCTCTGATCAAACAATAACACGGCGTGTGTGTGTGTGTGTGTGTAGGTAGGTAGGTATTGGGGAAAAGAAGCAGAAGAGATGAAATCAGGTAACTATTCAAGGACTACTGGACTGACCGTGATGCCCGAACCTTTGCCAAGTGCTAAATGGGCTTGTTAGTTCTAAAGGCAGATTTGCCCAGGGATCCAACTGTTCTTATGACACGAGCGAGGATGATAGTGACTCTTGGGAAAGGCAAGTGCCTTTGACTTTGTCTCAGTCCTGGGAACACTCAGAGGAAAGTTGTCCAGAAAGCACCCTCTATGCCCACATGCCTCCCTCAACCCCCCAGCACAGGTACCCTAACCTTTGAATCAAACAGAGGGCTGCCGCCCCAGAGCTGATGAGAGACACTCAGCAGCTTGTTAAGAATCTGAGAGACTACAGGTTGCTGCAGTCTCAGACGCATCCTCCAGTGGCTGGGACCCCCAAAGGGAGACCCGGAGGCTGGTACACAAGTTCAGTGTGGGCCTAGCTGTGCATGTAGGGAAAGGGGCTCTGCTTTCAGTGCTGCGGCTCATTAGCGAAATTCCTTACCTTCTCCAAGGGCCCATGCCTTCATCTGTCAAATTTCGGTGCAAAGCCCTGCCTTGCAGGTTTAGCACGTGAAGTTTACTAGATCGCTCTTAACTTCCTTTCTCGGCTCTGTCTTTGAATGTTGAGGCAGGAAACCAGTTACTGAATATCATTTACTTGCATTTCCCTTGTAGTTCATTAGAAACAAAAGATGGAGAGACAAAGGAGAGAGGATTTGGGCCTAGGAGACTCAGGACCCCCGGTTCTGCTGCTAACTGGCCGTGTGATCCTGGGGGAAAACTTTCTACCTTTCTCCACATTCTACCTCATTTTCCTCATTTCTACAATGAATGCCATAAACAAGGAAGCAATTTCTAGTGTTTTATAATATACAAAAAGTCTAACCTTGTTCTCATGTTCAAGTTTATTGCATACCTTTCACTCACCAGAAAACCCCCGAGGTCCCTTCAAGGTGGCTGTGTCCTGGGGAGAGAGAAGGATAATAAATAGGCAAATACATGGCAAGGGTCAGATGGTGATAAGCCCCACAAAGGGAAATAAAGCAGGGCAATGTGATGGAGACGGATGTGGCTCGTGGGTGCTGGCTCATACACTGTGGGAGGCTAGAGCTCTTTGAGCAGAGAGCTTAGTGATGGGAGGAAGGGAGCCCAGTGACTATCTGGGGAAGAATGTTCCAGGCAGGGGCCCATAGCAGGTCTGAAGCAAGAAGGCCAAGGGATTGGAGCCCACTCCGTGTGGGAGATGTGAGCCTGGGGGCACAGGGAGGCAGAGGGAGGAGACGGGATTTCATTCCAAGGGTGAGGGCTCTCGACCTGTGTCAGTGCTCAGAGCTGTAGTTCAGTCTGTGTGTGACCCGTGTCCCAAGTGGCAAGAGGGGGGAGGTGGGACTTGGCTGGGAGGAGAAGAGGGGCTGGCGGGCATGTTAGGGCTCCTTTGGGAGCCTGTAGGGTTCATGACTCAAGGAGGGGCCTGGAAAGGGGATGCCTTCCAGTTCATCTCGTATTTTCAAACCCTGAGCTCACGATGTAGAACGATGAGGAAAGAAACCTTGAATCCTCCCACCTTCCCTTTCTCCTGTGTATTTTCTCCTCAAGTGAGAACACAGATAGTTGATGTCATTGCCTATGTCTTGTCTCTTGGCTTACTTTTTTAAAAAAAATGTTTAATGTTTTATTTATTTTTGAGAGGGAGACACACACACAGCATAAGCAGGGGAGGGTCAGAGAGAGAGGGAGACACAGCATCTGAAGCAGGCTCCAGGCTCTGAGCTGTCAGCACAGAACCCGACATGGGGCTCGAACCCACGAACTGTGAGATCATGACCTAAGCTGAAATGGGACGTTTAACCCAGGCGCCCCTTGGCTTATTTTTAAAATATTTGTAAAAGCCGAATAATTATGTGTTGTGCAGAAATGGCTCTCATGTTATCTTTTAAAGTTGATATTGGATAAAAACGTTTTGAAAGCAAAAGAGAAGAAAAAGTCACTTGTTTCCTGGCCCGGGGTTTCTCCTGAGGAAGGGGTAGTGTGGCATAGCTGTGGAGGCTGGTCCAAGGGGACATCTACTTTCCAGAATGGGTACAGGCACATTCACGTCCTCTAAAGCAAATAAAAGAAATAATAAAAAGTAAACTGATAAGTAAGAAGAGCCAACCTGGGACTGGATTCATGAGTTTAAAGCAAAAGGTAAATATAAATGATCAACATTGATCTGCTACGCCTTCTCCCCAGCACCTTTCCTGGAGGTCTGCTGAGGAGGAGCAGCTCCAGAGGTGAGTAGCAGTAAGGAGGGGAACAGTAAGCTGACTGACTCCCAGTTCCACAATTAGCCCCATAGCATCCAATAGAGTTGGATCAGAACTTACTTTCCACAGGGGCGCCCGGGTGGCTCAGTTCGTTGAGCATCTGACTTCAGATCAGGTCATGATCTTGCGGTTTGAGAGTTTGAGTCCTGTATCGGGCTCTGTGCTGACAGAGCCCGGATCCTGCTTTAGATTCTGTGTCTCCCTCTCTCTCTACCCCTCACCTGCTCCTACTCTCAATCTCAAAAATAAATAATCATTAAAAAAAAAAAGAACTGGGGCGCCTGGGTGGCTTAGTCGGTTAAGCGTCCAACTTTCGCTTGGGTCATGATCTCACGGTTTGTGGGTTTGAGCCCCGCGTCAGTCTCTGTGCTGACTGCCAGCTCAGAGCCTGGAGCCTGTTTCAGTCTGTGACTCCCTCTCTCTCTGACCCTCCCCTGCTCATGCTGTCTCTCTCTCTCGCTCCTAGAAATAAATAAAAATATTTAAAAAAAAAAAAAAAAAAAGAACTTACTCTCCACAAGTAATAGAGGCCTTCTGGCCATCCCTGAAAAGCCTGCCAGGGGCACCAGCCCACACATCACAACTGATGCCCTTTCCAAGGTTATTGATGGGATCCCACTGCCTGACTCAAAACCTTCCAAACACATAACACAGACCAACAGCATCTGACCCTGACGTGTCTCCCTCAAAGGATCCTCGCTAATCTTCTCTGTGTCTCCTTCCAGCTTTCTTGGCTTGGTTTCTGCCTGAATAGGTCAGGCCCATTCCTCCCTCAAGGCCTTTGCATTTGCTGTGTCCTCTGCCTGGAAGGGGCTCCCTCAGACACTCACGTGGCCCACTCTCTGCTTTCACCCAGGGCGCTGCTCCAACGTGGCCTCCTCGCGGAGCTCCCATGGCTCTGCGTGCCTGCTGCCTACCCTCTCCTGTTAGAATACTGAGCTGTCTGTGCTCTGTCTCCCTCACTAGAACATCAGCTCGAGAGGGCAGACTTCATCTCTTTTAGTCGCTGTCACATCCGTATCACAGTTCCTAGCACATAGTTGACACCTGATAAATATTTGCTTGGTGAATTCTTTTTGTTTTTAAATCTTTTTTTTTTTATTTCTAGGAGAGAGAGAGACAGCGTGAGCAGGGGAGGGTCAGAGAGAGAGGGAGTCACAGACTGAAACAGGCTCCAGGCTCTGAGCTGGCAGTCAGCACAGAGCCCGACTCGGGGCTCGAACCCACGAACCGCGAGATCATGACCTAAGTGAAAGTCGGACGCCCAACCGACTAAGCCACCCAGGCGCCCCATAGATGCTGGGTGAATGCTTTGAGTTGAGGCAGAGTCCTGCTTGCCGTCCATCCGGTGTCTGTCAAGCTTGGTTCATGTGCCTACAGATATCTCTTGCATTGCTTATATTGCCTGGTCGTGTGTGTGTTCATGCATGCATTTGAGTGTGAAGAGTAGCTCTAATAAGTTGCAACTTTTTTTTAACTTTTGAAAATTATAAAAATAGGCAGTTGCAAGTTCAGGAATTCACTTGGCCAGAAAATAGAGGAAAACTATAGAACTGCAATTTCAAAGGCTCCCACTAGTGCTCAGGGAGGGAAGCTGGCATATGCCTTGCTGCTGTCTCACCCTGCTGGTACATAGAGGAGATGCTGTTTAGGACACGCCTGGCCTCTGGCCAGTGCTGAGGACGGATCTCAAGGAGGGGCTCCACTGAGCTGGTAGTGACGGGAGCTGTGACATATTGGCTTAGATCTTTTTAGGGCCCTCATAACTCCCACCTTGTGGCTTCACTTGCATTGGGTTGGGAGTTATTTGATTGCTTTTTTTTCTGGTTTCTCTGTTCACATGAAGCATATAAAGGCCATGAAAGGACCTCAAGACCTCTGAGTTCTCATTGCCCGGTTTCTTCTCCCTTCCCTGAGGGGCGGTGGGGAGGGGAGAGCCGATGTTGCATGAAATACCTGTAGGCAGTCTCAAAAGGAGGGTCATCACCTGTGTGTCATTCCTATAGGTCTCACTGAGGGGATCCTTTTGGTCTGGCTTGCATTCATCAGCGGTGGCATAACTTAGCACCTGCTAATCCAAAATTCACTAAGCACGTGCATTTTTAATCTCTTAGGTCATTCAGTAACTGTTTACTGGATGCCCGCTATAATGTATTAAAACAAAAAGTCCAATTCTGCCTTGCTCTTCAAGAGCTAAGTTCCAGTATGTAAAGGAGAGGGAAATGCAGCAATTCTGAAGTAAGCTGTTACTGAGGTAACCCCCACAGAGCCCTGCAACCGCCAGGGTTCCAGAGGCCATGGTCAGGAATCTCTGGATAGGAATGTTTTTAAATGTTAAAAAAAAATCTGTTGGGGCACACCTGGGTGGCCCAGTCAGTTAAGCATCTGACTCTTGATCTCAGCTCAGGTCTCAATCTCGGGGTCATGAGCTCAAGCCCCGCATTGGGTCTGTGCTCGGCGTGAAGCCTACTTAAAACAAAACAAAAAAATCTGTTCTTTTTAGGTCTATATGAAAGTTGATTTTAGGTAACATGCCCCCAATTTAAACCTGTCTGGTTAGCTCTCTAGCAAACTAGTGACATTCCTACTACTTGGCAGGTAGACAGACCTGAGTGTTGACTTAGAGAAAGAAAGGACCTATAGTAACCAAGATTCATATCCAAAACACTGGTGCACCAAGCTATGCATCTAGATGAGTCAGAGTCCTCTAGATTTTCTGGTATCATACTGTTTAAACCGTAGTAGGCAATTAACATTTTGACCATTGAACATTAGGTATATTTATTGTGGTGTGGTCAGTTTAGACAATGGCAGGAAATATTTTTCTTTTTGGCAACTGATTTGAAGGTTAGCTACCCTGAATACTTGGATTTTCTGGATCTTTTCTCAGGCAATATGGGAAACAGATGGTGAGTACATAGTCATTCTCTTTCCCATCTGATCATCTGGGCAACTACTGAGGTTGGCCGGATGGTTCTAATGTTCAAGTCATGATGGTTCTCCGTTAGAAATAACTCAATTTGCATCTAAGGATAAATAACAAAATACAACTTTTTCTGGTGAGTTATAAATTGGATATCTTTGAAGTTACACATTTTGAAGAATTTTTAATGTCCAGCATTTCTGAAAACACATAAACCTTCATGAGTTGATTTTTGTTTTATGATTCTTTTTCCTTTTGTTATTAATTTCATCTTTATATAACTGATACGTTTGAGGGTTACATGACTATTTCCAGCCAAACAGATGCATATACAATAATCACTGTATTCGCCTAAGTGAAAAGGTCATAATGTATCGAATTAGATGGTGTTGACACCAACATCACAAATCTGTACACTCACCCACACATGCACATGTATGCAATGTATGGAGAGGGAGAAACATGGTATCACAGCTTATACCATCCAGATAGATGTATACTTAACACTGAAGTGATACTCACTTTTAATTTTAAAGAGTTGTTTCCCAGGCAAATCAGTAAGAAGTGCCTTGTCTAGAACTTACTTTTAAAAATACCCAGGGGCACCTGGGTGGCTTAGCCGGCTGAGCATCCAACTTTGGCTCAGGTCATGATATCATGTCTCATGGGTTTGAGCCCCGCATCTGGCTCTGTGCTGACAGCTCAGAGCCTGGAGCCTGCTTCGGATCCTGTGTCCCCCTCTCTCTGCCCCTCCCTCACTCACACTGTGTGTGTGTCTCTTTCTTTCTCAAAAATAAATAAACATTAAAATTTTTTTAAAATAAATAAATAAGAAATAAAAAGACCCAAAGGCTGAGAGTGTAGCTCAGGTTAGGTAAAGGCTATGGGGTCATCTCAGTGTCCCAGGTCCCACAGTGTCCCTCAGGCCCATTTGCTGCCACCCTGGCTTCTCATACCTGGCACTTCCACATATGTACTAAGTTGGAAAGTAGTTCAACGCTTGAGAGCTGGAGGCTGGAGGTGGGCCAGCAGGTGAATCTTAGAGGTTCTTTGAGGTTTATTTGCTCCTTCAAACAAGCAATTATTGAGCAAGTGCAGTGTTCTAAGTTACAGGTGAATACACACCACTGCTGTTCATACCCTAGTGAGGGAAGGCCCTGTAGTGCGGGGACCCGGTTCTCACAGATGCCTCGGGCCACCTAACAGAGGCTGTCAACACAGAGGGAAAATGTAACCTTGTGTAACCGCTTCCGAGGGCTGCTGTAACTAAGTGGGTGGCTTAAAACAACAGACATATATTGTCTCCCAGTTGTGCAGGCGGCAGGTCTGAAATCAAGGTGTCAGTAGGACCATGTTCCCTCTGACACCTGTAGGGGAGAATCCTGTCTTGCTTTTTGTTTGCTGGCAAACCTTGGCTTCCTTGGCGTGTTGAGGCAGCCCTGCAATCGCTGCCTCCATCTTCACGAGGCCATCATTTCCTTTGAGGCTCTCTCTTCACACGGTAGTCTCTTCCTGCGTCCCCTCTTCTTATGAGGGCACCAGGCGCACCGGATTGAGGGCCCGCCCTATTCCAGCACAGCCTTCAACAGCCCTATTTCTGAATAAGGTCACTTTCTCAGCCTCCAGGAGCTAGGACTTCCACATGCCTCTTTGGGGGACATAACTCCACCCAAAACACCATTTCATTTTGAAAAAATAATATAAAGCTTCAGGAGACTCCATGCCTAGCCTGTTCCACGTCCCCTCTGGAAATCTCTGATCTATTACAAAATAATTTTTAGAAAACGTTGTAGCAGGATTGGTGACATCCTAAACATGGTGGGACGCTAAACGTTTTCAATCAACAAATTAATGTATAACACAAAATAGAGTGTTAATATAATTGTGGTATTCACAAGATGATGGAAGAATTTACTTAAACATCTTTATAGTGTATTCTGGGAAGTGGGATCCAAGTTTTAAGTTTCCTGATGCACGCCAGTTTATTTTAATCCCATCGGTTTATCTTGGTCAGCGATTATGTAACCTCATTAGACATAACTTCAGACGCCTACCCTTGAGACTTTTTGTGAAAATGAGACTGGGCCACGGGGCCTGGGCACCCACAGATAGCATGCCCCCACTTTGGAAAGAAGTGTGCTTAGATCCTTCCTATCTACCCGCTGAGCCACATTTGCTCTGGCATAGCTTTCCTCACACCCTCGTGCCCCTGACTCACAGCAGTGCCTGCTGTCTCCTGCCCTCTCATTGTCTACATTCTGCCCGCTCTATGCCAGAGGATGGACGTGTTCCGTCCGGCCTGCAGGTGGCTGCTATTTGCAGCAGTGAGCTCTGCGGTCAACACTGTGCCAACAAGAGGCCGTAAGCCTATTTGCTCTTGTCCAGTGACCCAAGGGAGACTCAAGGGCTTGAGGAGGTTTTCCAAGTGCTGCAAGCATTCTCCGGAGACACTGGTTGTTCCTGTAGTATATTCTCCACCTTTTGATGCAGAGGGATTGCTTTGCGTGACCACATTGCTATTGTCCCAGAGAAATGACAGCACTAACCAAGAGTTATTGAACACTTACCAGGGATTAGGCACTGTGTTCACCTCTCCACTTGAGTTGTCTCATTTAACCTACACAAAATCTTATGAGGCTGGTACAGATATCTAGTTCATGTTACAGGCACGGAATCCAAGGTACAAAGTAGGTCACACTTGCCCGGGGTCACACTTGGTATATTTGCAGAGCTACTCACATCAGGTGCTCTAACCCCAGGGACGAGACCGTTTCCCACTCTAGCCACCTACGGAGGACAGTGAATAGATGATCAGTGAGTGAGGAGATAGGTGAGTGGACAATAGAGAAGTAGACTGGCCTCTGCTCAGTGAGCACAGCTGGCCTGCCCTAGGCTATCTCAGGCCCTTCAGATAATGTCACCTATCTACTGTCACAGACATGCTCTGAGGCGGGAGGGAGCATACCAGGGTAAGAGTTTGGGCTCTGGGGTGACACTAAGTGACTTTGAATCCCAGCTCTATCACTTCCAAATTATGTAACCATGGGCAAGTTTTTTCCATGTCTGCTTGCCTCCGTTTTCTCTTACATAAAAATGGAGAGAGGATCATGATGTCTTTCTCAAGGATTAAAATAAAATGATGCCTCCTAACCCTGGGTTAGGGCCTGGCAGATAATAAATACTCTCTAAATTCTGGCTAATGTAACTATTACAATTACTTAACAATAATACCTTACTTTTTGTCTTGTACTTTGAAGCTTTCAAAGCTTATTTAAAATGTTTTCTCCTTTGAGGGGCACCTGGCTGGCTCAGTCAGATCATGGGACTCTTGATCTTGGGGTCACGAGTTCGAGCCCCACATTGGGTATAGAGATTACTTAAATAAATAAATGAACTTAAAAAAAGAATGTTTTCTCATTTGAGTCTCACCCAGCCTTTTGGGATAGAGAAGGCAAGCATTTATCTCTAGTTTACAAAGAGTTTAGGTACATAAGAAATCTTAGAGCTGAAGATAATAAATGCAGAAAGGGCTGGAAGCCACAAGGCCTGACCAGGTCTGGAGCAGTAAGATCTTCCCTGAGGAAAACTATAAAAGTAAAGAAAAATCTGGTTTTGGTTCCTCCCTCCTCTCTTCAGGGATCCAGTCCTAGTTACTTCAGGCTCTAGATCCCCTCCAAAATATGATGTTGCCTTGAAGGCTTGTTCTTTACATGCCTATGCTTTGTTTAAAGAGGGACACTTAATGGCCATTAAGGCCCTAAGGAGCAGACCCATGTTGGAGAGATTTCAGTCTGTGAGTAGTGAAAGGGGGGCTTGGGGGTGATGGCTTTGGTGTGTCTGGGGTCCAGGAAAATTAGGCAGGCAGGGGCCTGCAATCACAAGTGGCCCTGTATGCAGATCCTAAGGACCTCATATTTATATTTAGATGCCAGGCTGCAATGAAAGCATTTGATGCACTTGACACATGCAAGCCCAGTGGCTTATGGGAAATAGGTGGAGGCCAGCAGCGAGGAGGCTGCCTTGATAATTTAGGTGAGAAATACTGATTGGAGGCAATGGAGGAGAAAAGAGGTTGCTGTGAGAGAAATTTATGAGGTAGCACTCGTAAACCATGAGAGTCTGAATGCACTGAATAAATATGGAAGATGAATGGAACCGGAGTAGGAGATTTTTACAGCTGGATGGGGGGGTGGCAGGGAATATTTCCTACAACAGTTCTCAAACTATAGCATTCTCAGATTTTGCATAATACTTGGAAAACTTTGAAAATGAAATACTAAGCCCTTATCCAAGAGAATCTGATTCCAGAGGCTGGAGCAGGACCCCAAATTTATATTTCTAGCAAGTTCCTGGGTGATCCTAAGGCTGCTGGTCCTTGGACCCCACTTGAGAACCACTATCGTAGAGAATAGTATAGTTACATGTTGACATGACTTCTAGAAAAGATTTAGACATAGAGTAGCTGAGAAGATGGAGGAGAGAATTTTCGGTGGGCAGAACAGCATTGGCAAGGCAATGATACAAGATGGGGACTTGCCCACCAGAGTGGCCTCATGAGAATCTACGGAACCATGGTGGAGGTGAGACTTTCTCTTATAACCATATCCCTTTGCAGTATTACATGTTTTTGAGAACTTTACTTCCTTGTGTTGTGAAATGGCCATTGGATACAACAAGTTTTAGTATGGTTTTCCCGAATGCAGACACTTGAGAAGGATTTAAGGGAAAGTACTCTATTTAAGAAGTACAGGCAACTCCAGTAGAGAAGACACGTTATACAGGGAAGGGAAGACGCAGCTATTAGGCCACAGATAGCTGGTTCAGTCGGTTGTAAGTTTGCACTCAGCTGGTGCAAAGCACAAGCCTCAACATTAACCCACCCAAGGTGGGAGGGAGCTGGCATATTTGTACAAAAATTCCTGACAGTCAGTATTGTCAGTGGTATCTGGTGCTAGAGGTGGTTTGTTAATTCTTTTCTGCAGCTTGCTGGGCAGAGCAGCTCTCCTTAGTCCTGAGGAAAAAAGCCTCAGGCACACAGATGCAGATACAGCTTTAGACATGGTGGAATATATGGAATATATTCAAAGGGCTACGGGAGAGACTCTATACTGATAGAGCATCACCTGAGCTAAATCTCCAGCCAAATACCAGCGAACGTTTCTCATAAGGCTCCTGGTCTGGGTCTGTAGGCAGCATGGCGAAGCAACAGTCTTGCAGTTCTGTGTTCATTTCCATTTTGTGCATCTGATGAAAAAGTAAGTCAATAAAATGAATTGAGGTAGAGTAGGGAGAAGGATTCCTTTTGGTTTTCTAAGGATGCCAAGTATTTAGCCTCCAAGAATAGTGCATTTTAGAGTTCGTATTCTTTACCCATTCTTTACATGTGGGACTACTTTTTTTTTTTTTTTTTTTTTTTTTTTTTGAGAGAGAGACAAGGTGCAAGTGCGGGAGGGGCCAAGAGAGAGAGGGAGACACAAAATCCAAAGCAGGCTCCAGGCTCTGAGCTGTCAGCACAGAACCCAACACAGGGCTTGAACTCGCAAACTGTGACATCATGACTTGAGCCAAAGTTGGACGCTTAACCGACTGAGCCACCCAGGTGCCCCACACGTGGGACTATTCTTATTCCCTATCTGTAGAAATATTCTCTGCTTATTCCAAGAAGTAGAGGTAACTTACAAACTGCTAATAGGGTTAGGATTTTGTTTTGGATATTCACCTGAGATTAACACATTACTAGTTTATCTGTTTATTACTATTATTTTTTCTTGAAAATGCCATCACTTGGGTAATTCTTTAACTACTCTTCCCCAAAATCCCATTTTCCTCTGCATCTAAACTAGATTTGCATTGTACTTGCAGTCCCTCTCAGTCCCTGAAGCCTTGGATTTATTCTGAGATCAGCTGGAATGAGATTCTTTTGGTCACCATTCAGAGGTAGGCAAAATGTCAGAGAAACTAAAGGTTTCTGCTATTTGTTAAGCTCCCGCAGTAGCTAAATGAGGCATACGTATAACCAATCAAGAAATGTACTAATCACATTGAAAGCTTTTTTTAAATCACTTTTCATAAAAAGCAAAAGGAAACAGCAGTAGGAATTTTTAGGTAAAAAGTCATTATTAACCCTAATGGCTCCTGGAGTAGCTCTAAGGTACATCAAAATGCCTCTTAGATGTTTTCCTGTCTACAGAAATAGACCAATAAGTATTGGTTAGTTTTGAACTGTTTTTTAAAAATAAAAACCAGGAGTATCATTTACATTTGTTAAATTAAAAAATATATATCATTGCTTTATGATGTTATGTAGTGGCTTAAAAATAGTGTAAAATCTTTTTTCTTGGAGGTCAAATTGGTTTTGTTTGAAAGTTACTCCATGTCAGTCTTCGGCTATAAAATCATCCTGAGACCCAAGATGTGGGACATCTATTTATGGAGGATTAGCTGTGGTGCCTGTCACTCAGCAGCCCAGCAGGGCAGTGATGAGGTCAAGGTCTAAAGTGAATCTCATGCATAGGAAGATACTTCATGCCATGATGGAGCTGAAAGGGTCACACAGCTCACTCATTTTACAGATGAGGAAAATGAGTCCTAAAGCAGGGGAGTGATTTTCAAGAGTAACACATGATTTAGCTATAAATTGAATGGCGTTCAGGTCAGAGATAGGGAGGACAGTAAACAGACTCTGTTCCAAGCCTTGGGTGCCAATTCTTTTCTGTGCCTGTCCCAAGCATTTGGGTTTAGACCAAGGCAGATCTGGAGTTGCCACTCTGGACAAGTGTCAATGGATTCACAAACTGTATTTTATGTGATGAAATGGGCTGATGTTACTTTAAGATATTGTTCTATGGTTAGGTAATTTTTAGACATGCAATAAGAAACAAAAGAACTCAGCAGGGTTCTTTTATTTTGAGGCTCCGTTTCTCGGAGCCATCACAGATGAATGCGCCTGCAAATCTCAGAGAAGGGTTATAATGCTCTGCATTTCCCACGTTTGTTGGCAATGGAATCCTCTTCTCATCAACCAAGTTGTGAGACTAATGATTTTCAAGAACTCAGACTGGGAAAAGCTGGTCCCATTTCCCTTCTTTACTTATGAGGAAAGGAAGACATAAAGAGGCTTTATGGGATCAGGCTTCCATTTTGGAAAAAAACATCCTCAAGTTTAACCAAGGCCCAAAACATGCCCACTCCAGTCATCTGTCCACTGAAATAATAATTACAAAAGTATTCCAAGTTAGGCTTTGGTTTGTATGTGAGATTATCTGTTTAATTTAGGGCTCATAGTGCCGTCTTGACTCTCCCTATATCTTAGGTCACTGGAGATGGTAGAGTTAATCCAGTTTTTTCATGACTTACATTCAATAGGTCAGCTAGATTGTCCAGTACATGATGAACTAGATATTAACAACAGACCTGCACCCCAGGGATCTTCATGGCACTAAACTGGACTTGGAATCGATGGGGCAACTGGTGTCTATTCAGCTGCCCATATTTGCTATCTTGTCCAACATTCCAATTTCTAATGTTTTTGGCTGGCCACAAAAACTTATTCCTGAAAAACTCTCATTTTCACTTTCCTTCTTGGAAAACAATCTGTTCTGGCCTCAGTGACAATGACAGAAAGATGAGTTAGATGTTAGTTCAAACTCCATCAAGTAGTTAGGCATTTCCAGACTGCTCATGCAGAGCATTGAGAACTACTTAATCAATTTTAAAAAAAGAACTATTTAATAAATCATTGTCTAAGGATGGCTTAGGTGGGTTAGCTTGTCCTATAGGGGTCCTCAGAAAATGCCACCTACTCGATACAGCCTTCTCTTGCTAACTAGAAATGATACAACAGCTTCCTCCACGAGACCAGCACACTTGAAAACTAATGAACATAGAAATGTATATTCAGGGGCGCCCGAGTGGCTCAGTCGGTTAAGCGTCTGACTTTGGCTCAGGTCATGATCTCACAGTTCGTGGGTTCAAGCCCCACATCGGGCTCTGTGCTGGCAGCTCAGAGCCTGGAGCCTGGTTCGGATTCCATGTCTCCCATTCTCTCTGCCCCTCCCCTGCTCATGCTCTGTCTCTCTCTGTCTCAAAAATAAATAAACTATAAAAAAAATTTTAAAAAAAGAAATGTATATTCAATTTAAAAAATTATCATCTGAGCTAGAGGAAACTTTTATGTTGTAAATTGTGCAGTTGCCTCTATGTTCATATTTATACATGCATGTATATATAAATACATGTAACAAATAATTTTTGAACATTAGGCCTTATTTTTAACAACAGGGTAAGGGCTTATATATGCGAAGTGGTATTTGGGAAGTCTCTTTCCTGGAAAAGATACACACACATATATGTGTACACACATGCACATATACATATATAATTTGTGTGTGAGGGACAATTAGAGGTATTTGTGCCTCACAAGTCACACAAGATAATCAACTTTGCTAGTTTATCTTTATTTGTTTTTTAATTTCTTTTTTTTAACATTTATTCATTTTTGAGAGACAAAGAGAGACAGAGTGTGAGCAGGGGAGGGGCAGAGAGAAAGGGAGGCACAGAATTCGACGCAGGTTCCAGGCTCTGAGCTGTCAGCACAGAGCCCGATGCAGGGCTTGAACCCATGAACCACGAGATCATGACCTGAGCCAAAGCCGGATGCTTAACCAACTGAACCACTCAGGCACCCCTGTTAGTTTATCTTTATAGCTTATATTGGAAACTCCTTAGAAGTCAGTAATTTAAGGCTGGCATTTTTTTGAGACCCCATTCATTTGTGAAGTCAGGCTGGTAATGGGCAGTACGTTGTAGATTCTAATAATTTACTCCATAGCAATTCAGTAACTGGAATAGTGGGTTCAAAGAAAAATTCTGGATCAGGCTGTGGAGAGGGGAGAATAGGAGCAAAACACAGAAAACCCTTGGTTGTTCTTATTTCAATGCAGAGATGGAGACATGTTGCCTAAAAAAGTCAGGACTCTCCTGACAATAAAACTTACTGAAGAGCTCACAAGGAAAATAAACCTATGTCCAAGTCCTATAAGAAATCAGGGAAATGGGTCAGAGGGTAATTTGACATTTTTAAATCGCCCTCTACCATGTTTATGTATTTTTCAGGGGTTTGACTTCAGTGAACATCAGTAAGAGGAGTAGGATTATTTAGAAGGATGAGTGGGCAACACTGGTGAACCTTACTGTGTTCGACATGGATTTTGGAAAGCAGGTAACACCTGGGTAGTTTGATAATTTGAGAAAGCTCTTATTCACATCTATATATCCTGCCGAGTTACTGGAGCTGTGTATTCCACAACTGAATATGTTTAATTTTATGCTGTAAATGTGTGTTTCCAATGTATTTCCATTTGGCTAATATCTGATTGACTTAAAGCCCTACACTATATAGAAGAGAGTAGCAATTTGAAATGTCGGTATATATCATTTTCTACCCCTTAGCTAGGCATTCAGGGCCATCCATAGCATAGCTTCTACTCTATAGTCTTCCATTACTTCTCTACATAGACCTTACTTGAGCTAAACCAAATATGCCACCCACTTTCCCACCTCTGCAATTGTCCATATTATCTATAATCCTGGAATCCTCTTCTTTCTGTAATTTCTAGCTCTTAAAGCCCTTTCCAAAATTTGCTCAAAATGCTATGTCCTTGCTTGGGATTCAAGATGGCTGACTGACCACCCACGTTTATTTTCACCTTTCTCAAACTCCTAATGAATTTCATGAAAAAGTTAACAGTAATAGTAATGACAAATCAGTAATAAAAAAAACTTGATAGTGTCTATTAGAAATTCTATACAAATCTCATTTATAGTGAAAATAAATGCTTTCATATGCCTAGGAATACACTTGTACTGCTTAACATACAAGATCTACATAAAGAAAACTGTAAAACTTTACTGATGGATATAAACAAGAATCTTGATAGCAAGATTAAATTATGAAAGTATCAATTCTTGCAAAATAAATCCACAAATTCAGTGCAATCATTAAAAAAAATCCAAGGATAATTTTCATAAAACTTGATAAGCTAATTCTTAGTACTTCTAAAAAATCCCAAAAGTGTAAAGAGCCAAGTGAATTTTAGAAGAATGAGGGCAGCTTGCCCTACAGATATAAAACATAATAAAGAGGTATAATAATTAAAACAGCATGATACTGACTTGGGGAGAGTCAAACAGATTGGGGCACCTGGGTGGCTCAGTTGTTTAAGCGTCCGATTTTGGATCTGGTCATGATCTCATGGTTGTGAGTTTGAGCCCCACATCAGGCTCTGTGCTGTCAGCACAGAAATAAGTCAGTCAGAGAAAGACAAATACCCTATGATCACTCATATTTGGAATTTAAGAAACAAAACAAACAGATAAGCCCCTCTCCCAGTTTTAAATACAAAGAACAAACTGGTGGTTACCAGAGGGGAGGTGGATGGGGGAAGGAGAGAAATAGGTGAAGAGGGATAAAAATACACTTATTGTGGGGCATTTGGTGGCTCAGTAGGTTGAGCATCCATCTTTGGCTCGAGTTATGATCTCATAGTTTGTTAGTTTGAGCCCACATCATCTCTGTGCTGACAGCTCAGAGCCTGGAGCCTCCTTTGGATTCTGTGTCACCCTCTCTCTCTGCCTCTCCCCTGCCCATGCTCTCTCTCTCTCTCTCAAAAATGAATAAACATTTAAAAAAATCTTTAAAAGAGTACACTTAAGTGATGAGCACTGAGTAATGTATACCAAATATCAAAGACAAGAAGAGCCAAAACTCCCTTAAGGATAAAACATGAAGTGGGAGGTCTTGCTTTTCCAGACATCAAGGCAGATCATAAAGCTACAGAATTAATACAGTGTGGAGTTGGTGCAGGGATAGACAAATAGACAAATAGACCAGTGGATAGGGTAGAGAGCCCAGAAAAAGCTCATATATATCTGGAAAAAATTGATAGCAGAGGAGAAATTTCACCCAGTGGGGAAACAATGGAATTTTTAGTATAAGTTGCTGGCACAATTGGCTATTGATATGCAAAAAAATAAAATTAGATCTCTTTTTCATACCATTTCTCAAAACACAATAATTTTCAGGTAGATTAAAGACTTAAATATGAAAGGTAAAACTCCAAGCTTTTTAGAAGAGTATATAGGAACATATTTTCATGATCTCAGGGTAGAAGGATTTTTATTCTCCTGGTCACGAAGGAGAAAATTGATGAAGTTTACTACATGAAAATTAAGAACTCCTGTTCATCAAATGCCAGTATGAGAATAATAAAAAGACAAGCCACAGAGAGGAGGAAGATATTTGCAACACATATAACTATCAAAGGATTATTATCTAGAATAAAGAGGGCTTATAGATCAAAGAGCAAAAGGCTAACAACTGAGCAGAAAAATGGGGGAGAATTAAATAGACACTTCTCAAAAAACAATAAAACACCCAAATGTCTAATAAATGTATGAAAAGAAGTTCAACTTTACTAGCAGGTCACAGAAATGCAAATTAAAACCATAAGATTATACTATTACACACTTATCAGATAGACAAAACTTAGAACGCTTTATCTCTTTATCTCAAGGAATAGGCAAGTTAGGGGCATATGTGATTGCTGACAATGTAAACTGTACCAATACTGGAAAACAGCATTATTTATCAAAGTTGAAGATGAGCATATTCTTTGGACCATGATTTCCACTCTTACTTACTGGTCCACTTACTGCTCCATTCCTACTTACTCTGATCATTTAATTGCTTATGACCACCAGAGTCCATGTACAAGAATGTTCATTTTATCTAGTTCTTAATTGTCAAAAGCTGGAAATACTCAGTTCTGCCTCAAATGTAGAATAAACAAATAAAAATATAATCATATATGGAATATTCTACAATAATAACAAGCAACAAACATGATATTAAATGAAAAGTAAAGTTACAAAACTTGCATATAGCATTAATCCATTATGTAAAATTTAAAAACAGATGAAACTAAACTATATTGTTTAGGAATGCATACAGATGTGGTAAAACTAAAAATAAAAGAAAGGAAAATATTACTGTCAAGGTCAGGATAGAAATGACCTTTCTGTACCTGCATGGTAGTTATATGGATGCTTACTTTACCATCATTTGCTAAACTGTACACATAAGTTTTATATAATTTTCTGTTTATTATACTTCACAATAAAAAACAAAATCAAATAAAGCAAGAAATAAAAATGAAAACCCAGAAAGAAAAAAGAAAAGAAAACAAGAAAGAGCACCAAAGACTCCAGAAACAGACATACATGCTGGCTCAATGTGTGGTAAACATGGCCTTGCAAATTCAACTCATTCAGTAAGTAGTGTCAAAACTGGAAAGAAGCAATTGCCAAATTTGACTGCAAATAGATTTAAATCATCTCTATGGCCACAGACACCACAAACAACTTGGAGAAAATACTTATGACACCTACAAGACACAAATGACTAATATCCATAATATATTAAGAATGCTTATAAATTAGTGCTAACAGTGGAGCTATAAACAGTCAATCCACAGAATGAAAGATACAAATGATCAATAAACATGGAAAAAATAATAAATTTTATTAGAATTTGATAAAGTACAAAATAGAAAACATAATATATAATATGTAGGGAAATTTAAAATAATTCCAATATAATCATTTGTAGAATTATACACTGAAGTTAATAAGCTATACCATAATTACAAAATATAAGAACTAAGGCAGTCATTAAAGGCTAAGTTTCCTTCTAGCTTTACCATTCTTTAGACTTACCCTCATAGTCTCAAAATGGCTGCTCTGTCCCCTGACATTACATCTGTGTTCTAGGCATAGAGAAGGGAAGAATGGCAAGAGGGCCACAGTTCATGCCAGCTAAATCTGACTCTGCACATCAGTAAAACCATACCTTTCCCAGAAGCCTTACTCCCTAGAATTACACTTAAATCTTTCCGGGAAAAGTGACACAGTTTACTCCTAACTCTAAGGGATTTATGGAAGAGTGTGTTTTTAAAATGAGCATATTTCTGTGCCAAACTAAATTATGATTTTGTTAATAAGCAAGAAGTGGAGCATATATATTTCTTAGTCAACTAGAGGTGTTGTGTGAAGGAAACACCTAGAACAGTGCTTGGTACATTGTACATACTCCATAAACATTAGTTAGATAAAGGAATGGAAATTTTTATGTTACAATCTACCTAATCCCCAGAATGACAGGGAAGGGGGATCAAGATGAGAGCCAAGCACCATCTACAAAGGAGTGCAGGTTGAACAGAAGGCTCCCTGAGATCTAAAATGGATACAATTATGGAATGCTACTTGAGGTCATTGAAAATACTGAGAGCAGGTTTAGACAGAAAGTTTTAGGGTAGTCAGTGATCTATCTCTAGAATTGTGCTGTTCAACACCAGAGCCACCAGCCACATGTGGCTAAGTTTAAATTAAGTAAAAGTTATAACTCAGTTCTGCAGTCACAGTCACATTTTGAATGCACAATAGCCACTTGTAGCTAGTGGCTACCATACTGAATGGTGCTGGGATAGAATGTTCCCATCACTGCAGAAAGTTCTATTGAATGCTACTTGCTTAGAAGAATTAAAGCCAAGGGAAAACGGTGGGGGGCAAGGGTGGAGGGGAGAAATGTCAATTCCCAGAAAAACAAACTCTTGTGCAGGAAAAGAAAAAGAATCATAATATATGGTTATAAAGATGGAGCTCTTTTGTGAATGAACTTTGCTGATCATAATAATATAAACACTGACTTCTGAATTCCATAAGTAGAACTTTGGTGGGAGGCTGCAGGGCTGAGAGGAGGCTTGCGTCTGGTAAGAGTGGGCGTTCGTATGGAAGAGAGCTAAAACCTCACCTTCCAAGGTGGAAACCTAACAGATAATCCTCTGACCAAAAAAATCGGAAAAGAGCAATATAGACATTTTGTTAAATATGTACAGTAATATAAGAATAGATTCAGCTAGCGAAATAAGTCAGGCAGAGAAGGACAAATACCATATGTTTGCACGTATAGGAGGATTAGGAGGAACTTGACGGAGGAACAAGGGGGAGAAGAAGGGCGGAAATGGTGGGGGAAAGGGAGAGAGGCAAACCATGAGAGAC
>NW_024082126.1:0-104795 GCF_003009895.1 Hyaena hyaena | reverse complement strand
AAACTATTTGTAAAAAAAAAAAAAAAAAAAAAAAAAGGATAACAAAACTACATGATTCTGAAATGATGTGTAGATATAATTTGATTAAAATAATTAATAAAACAGAATAGACTGTAAAATCAAAAACTCTGTTGCAATGTCACGTCCTGCATCAAGTTTCTTCTGGTCCACAGTCATCATTCTTCTATACTCTGATATTTAGGAATGCATCGTCTGAAACTCTGCCCTTGGCATCTAACTGTACCATGCCTTTATTGCAGTCCATTATACAAGCTTATAGTCAAACTCCTATTAATTCATAAATTCTTAGACCAACTACTGTCTGATTTCAGAAGCATCACAATATTTCGGTCTAATACAGAGTAAAGTATGAAGACTCCAATAAAATGTTTAAAGTGCTAATAATAATTTAAAAATCGTAACAGTTAACATTCATGGAGCACTTCTGATATGCAAGGCATGATAAGAGCTGCTTACCAGTAAACCAGGGCATCAATTTATTCTTCTTCCACAGAGGAGGCCATAGATAGGGCAGAAAAAAATAGATAGGGCAGAAAAAATAGATAGGGCAGAAAAATAGGGCAGCTCTTTCATGCCTAGGGGACATAGTTCCAGGTTAGCATATTCTAATATTCATTCTAGTCTATGCTTATTTTTTTACTTATATGATTTAGTACCATGTGTTTTTAAAAAATGGGCCTGTATTATTTTTTAATTTAACACCATCCTTTAAAACACAAAATGAATAGTAAGTCAATTGTAGTTTACATCTGCCAGCAGAATGATCTCAGGTTACACGCATGTCCCTTGGTCATAGAACCTGTGAGAACATAGAAAACGAACAAGGTATAATTAGTTAAATGATAAAATGATGTCTCAATTTTATTTCCCACCATAGGAATCACAGAAGAGGGAGGGGAAAGGAACATATGTTTAAAATATGAGAATACTTTCTAACAGCTAAAAAAGAACTATTACAGTATGTTTAATCGCAAATCCACGTCAAGATCCACATCACCCTGAGAGACCCACAGGGTTTTTGCCTTAGTACAGAGGAGTAGAGTGAGTTTAAATCAGTGAAAATTGTCTTCAGATAGAAAATTGTTAGGTAATTTTTACAAACTCAATGTCATACATTCTGACTTACCTAATAAAGCAGCATTATCTTCTAGTAATTTAGTGATTATGATTTTACCTGCTATTGCTGTTGGGAAATTGAACCCTTTTGTGCTTGCATTCACACTTCGCCTCTAGAAGCTACCTGACAAAAGAGAAAATCAGAAACCCAGTTACATATGAGGATGCTCTTCATTCCAAACAGCTGGCCTTAGCTAAGAAGGGAGAAGAAAATGAATGTGGTCTTGGCATCCCCCTCTGGTTTAGTGATAGAAAAAGGATGGGGCCTATTCTCTCTAATACACCCTGTGGTTATCTAGGGTCACATCAAATATTTTCACCTATCATGTCATCACAGTTTTAAACATTGTTTTTGCCAACTTGGTGTTTCATGAATTTTATTTCTTTCTCATTGACTCCTGTAGCTTACCTGTAGCTTCACCTGGTTAGCTGCATCAGGGGATATGTTTACTTCAGTGAAGGCAGGACAAATGACATGAAGTAGGCAGCTACAGAAGGGCCACAGCTCCTCCAAGACATGCTTATTTTAGCCCAATTTTTTTTTCATAAATAGGGTATTAAATGAGGTTGCAGGAAATGAGAGATTAAACCTAAATTTGAACCCCATACGCTGGAAGTTAGGTAAAATTCCATTACATTTGAATAGTTCTAGGCAAGCAATTTGTTACCCTTTATCCTTTAGTGGAATTGATGAACAGGTGTTTTTCAGAAGATCACTCAGTATATTTAGCTTCTGAAATTCGAGCGACTCGGGATCTGATTGGCTGCGGTTGCCACGTGATAATTGGGAGCCCAGGCACCAAGCTCGCTCTTGCCTGGGGTTCTCAGGAGGGGAGAGTTGGGAGAGGCTTTGCTGCTGAGGAAATTGATTTGATAGATTAAAGGTAAGGCCAGTTTATGGCTTTTTCTGAAATATTCTTTCTGGAGATGTTCTGCAATTTCCCTTGAAGTCTTTTCCAAAGTTTGGGGTCATAAATGGGGAAGTTCGTGATGGAAGTGTGACTAGAAAAGCTTGTAACCCTATTGCCCTACCCAGGCCCTATTTAACATCTGCCATGTGGCGTGTGATTAGAGTCAAGTCTTCTACTAACCAACTTCTTGCTTGACTGAGTTGGTTTTCTCGTCTAAACAGACAAATTTTCAAAAAATGTTTTGCCTTTGATTTTTTTTCTAAATATATTAGGATGAAAAAAGATCTATGTTCTGCATTCCTATATTTATCCTGTTCTACTGGGCTTCATTTGCCTCAGAAGGAGTGGCAGTTTCGCTAGCTTAACAAAACCAGCCATGGCAGGGTATTGGTTTACATGGCAAATATGTTTAGGCCAAGGGACAGCTGCTCCAAGTCATCATCCACTTTTATCAAGAGAGTCCCGCTCTCTGGCGTCAAACTAAGAAGGCCTTGGGAGATCCTTTCGTTAGTTCCTGAACTAGAAGCTCAGGCCAGAGACC
Source organism: Hyaena hyaena (assembly GCF_003009895.1). Lineage (NCBI taxonomy): Eukaryota > Metazoa > Chordata > Mammalia > Carnivora > Hyaenidae > Hyaena > Hyaena hyaena. Next base: position 102,206 of record NW_024082126.1, on the reverse strand, counting down.
CACAATCTTACATATACTTCAATCAGTGCTTTAAACATTTCTTATTTTTCAGGTTTGAGGAAGAGCTACAGAAACAAGAGAAAAATTCATAGAAGCCAATGGTGTTCGGGGGGAAAATAACCCCATTGCCTTGAGGTTTCTATTTTTTCTTCTAAAATGATTGATTTATTTTTCTGTGTTCTAATTTCAAGTGTGGGCTGGAATGCTACCATGTATTAGAGCAGTGTGGGGACCGAAAGTATCCCTCTTAGAATTCTGGTGCTCGGGAAAAATTCTAACTTCTGGGAGCTGAGCTCACCTCCCTTTCACTAACGCTTTTGCTTGAAAATGTTTTCCCGCAAGTATTTAGAAATATAAATACGGTTTCTTTGGATCCAAACCCTCTCACTTTCTTACCTCAACTTCCTTTTACAAGTTTTACAAGTAACAAAATTGATCCTGTAGCTGGAAGAACCAATACTTACCACGTTCCTGAGGGAATCAAGAGAAAGTAATTTGAAACCTCAAGTGTTTAGACCTGTATTTAAATATTTTCTCTCGCTTAGCCTGCAAAAATAAATGGATATGTGGGATGGAGAAGTCTTAAATTCTGTTTTTATAATGTTACGATTTCAGTCCCAGGGATAGAATCTAATGTATTTTTATTTGTTGGAATATGCAAAGTTTGTAGGGTGCCACTACTACTCTGGGAAAATGGCCGATGACGAAGAATATGAGGAGGTGGTGGAGGTAAGATGAAAAGACTGACTCTGACAGCCAAGTGTTTTATGTAGAGACCGTCAAAGCCGTGTAGGTGAATTAATCATTTGAAAAATACATTGTCTATTATAACTTCACAAAGGCTCATTATTAAAGCACGAGAAAGGAATATTTTACGTTCAGTTTCACTATAATTATGTAGGATTTAGAATTGAAAAGAAATATCACTGTTTCCCACTTTTGCTTTTCTTTAAACTCCCGAAAAACGTGGTGTGGGGGAAAGGCGGGTTCTAATTTGTCTTCCAAAACTCCTTCTTTCCCACCTGCCAGCTCTCCTGATCAAAGGGACAGAGGAGATGAAGAGAAAGCTCTGAAAACTGAACTCTATTTTGTAGTTTCTGCAGAGCAGTAGGGAAAAGAGAGCTATTTGCTCTTGGCTTCAACCAGCTGATTCTCTATAGAGTGATATGGATTAAATGTTCAGAATCATACAGATCAGATTATGTGAGATTATATGTAAATGTGCACACGTACCTGTAAATGTAAACTTAACATACTCACAAGTGACATTTGGAACCATGCTTTCTGACCAATTCTATCATATTTACCTAAGGGAACAAGGCTAGCTTTTGCCATTAAATTTGGCCAGGGTGGGGGGGCGGGCGGGGAGGCAACGACCGAAGTGGACATCTTGAAAAACTTCTACTGGACATCTGACACATTTTATAAAGCTGTTACTGTTTTATAAAAAATTTTAAAATCATGTTCTAGTTTTTCTTCACCAGCTCTTGCCTTCAGCTTCACATTCTAGAAATTAAATCTAAAAGCTTAGGGGCGATAATCCGTATATATTGGCATTGAATCTGAAAGTGCTTAATAAATTACAATTAATGATGATCTAAACATATGAAAATCTCCAAGTGCCAATGATACTTGGAGATAGTTTTGAAAATCTGTCCTTTTTCACCAGAATGAAATTAAAGAGCTACCCAAAACAAAATTCCAAATTAAAGTGCCAAAATTTATCTTTGGAAGATTATTTTAGTGGCCAGTCTATATTTCGATGAAGAAAAATGTGTTATTTTACAAATAAATTTGCTTTTATTGTTGAAAGATCTGGGGGAGAAAACACAGAAAGAATGACTCTCGTACAGTAGAACATTTCACCTCTCTGGCTTAAATGCCAAAGGCTACATTCTCAGTGTTCAGTATTATCACTGGTGTGTGGATTTTACATATGCCCCTATGGATCAGAATAATGACTATTAAACATTAATCCAGTTATAAATTAAAATACCTTCCCTATGGTGGTAATACCAGTAATACTTTTTAGCCTCCAACTTAAAAAAAAAAAAAATCCCTTGTTTTTTCTTGAAATAATTGTATTCATTGGTCACTGGAAGTTATCCTCAATGCTAGACTTGATTGATTTAACTAGATGTCGTAAAAACGGAGGGGGCTATTTTTAGGCATCTCACCCTTGCCATTTTGTTCCTATTACTGCTTCTGGGTCTGACCAGCAGTTGCTAAATGGATAGACTTCCTGCCAGAGAGTGATCAACCGAGGGTTCTCTGACCTCAGAAAAGATGCCATGAAGAACAGGATGGTGGCAAATTTGAGAAGATGGTCAGGGAAGAGGTCAAAAACAGGAAGTAGCTTTAAAAATGTATCTTCTGGGGACCTTGGACATCTAAATAAAATTGTGCTATCCCTCTCTACTCAAACTTAAACTTGGATAGAAAGGACAAGAAGCAGGGATGTACTATCTAATTAGTGGCACAGCTCTAAAAAAAAAAAGTGAGATTTGGCATATATGTTAATGTCAACCATTTGGGTGATGTTACTTTTTTTATAAGCTTATTTCTGAGATACGTTTACCGATGGTGAGAGCCCCGCAAAGGTAAAGTTGCATAGCTCCCAAAAAGCTGCTCTTGCTTGGATGCTCAGAAAATCCAAAATAGTTGAGAATCATTCATTTTAGTTTAATATTTCTTCTTGAGTCACTGATGTTTTGTGTGGCCACAGACATGGCTCTGTGTGGATCAGCATTAAACAGTATTCCCTAAAATGTCCCAGTGATATTTCCCATGTGATGAAGGCACAAGCATATACAAGAGAAATTCTCCCTCCTGTAGAAGCTTGTGATTTCTGTTGCTCTGCGTAAGGACATACAAATAAAATTAGATTTTAAGTTAGAGAAATAGTACAGGAGCAAAGAAAGCCCAAGAGTGAAGGGCGTTAGGCAAATTTTCTACTAATCTTCCTGCAGATGAAATAGGCATCTGTGTCAATGTGGCCTATTGACACTGGTGAAATAACTTGATAAGAGTTCACGGAACCAAGGGACAAAAGAAGGGAGGCCAACTGAGGGAAATTAAGGAGTCCATGTTTTCCCCTCTCCCCAAGTATATGTTTTTGTGGCAGGGAAAAGAAAAACAAAGCATAAAATGTTAGACGTTTAGTTGACTAAGAAAATGAGCCAAATGTTTCAGTTTTATGCCTTGTGTGCCTGGGCCTGCAGCTTTGCTTCTACCAGCTTTGCTGGGTGAGGCTGGGGGCAGGATTCCACTCCCCTTACACATCTGAAACAAAATGTCAGCCAGTTCCCATCAGCATCTATTTATTGACAGTGATGTCAGAAGTAGAACAAAAGTAGGTTTGATTTCAGATCCAGGCTGCAGGCACCTCGCAACCATCAGCTACAAACTGCCGCCTAACTTTCCCACATCTTGTGCTGAGAGATCTTTGCATTTTTCCCCTCTCCCCTTGGCATTTGTAAATTTTCATCTTTGCATCCTTTCAGGGCCATCGTGATATGCAGTCAACTGCTCTACCCCTGAGCTATACCCCCTGGACCATCGTGCTATGAGGGGATTTACCTCCCACCCCCACTCTGGAAGAAACTCTCATTCCTTAGTAATTGGGATGGTATACGGATAACTGAGATTGTATATGCTTTTGGGTCTGTTATTTCCATGATACAATCCAGTTAAAAATTGTATTCACATCGAGGTTTCTGTTTAGTTTTATTGTTAATCACAAACAGTGAGTTATGGCAACTTGTTGTTGTTTTCTTTCTGCGCAACCCATATGCTCAGGATATTGTTAGTATATTTTCTCTGCAAATTCTGCCCTGGGTACTGTAAGAAAAAGTCTTATTTAACTTGTCTCAAGTAAAATAACTGCCCCTAATAAATAATCAGACACCTTTCTCATCACCCTTCATCTCCTTGCCTCCTCTGGTAGCATTCAGCTTAGTTTCCCCAACGTTTCAGAAAGCTAAATGGGTCCCACAATATGAAAAGGCTCCCTCATGTACCTGCTTCCCACAGGTAGCACATACCAGCGTAGCTAGTAAAATAACCCAGTGGTTCAGCTGAGGCAGAGGAGAGGGGATTTCTGCTTTGTTCTTATGATGATTCTTTGTGGTCTATTTATAGTATTACACAGAAGAGACAGTCTATGAAGAGGTGCCAGGAGAGGTAAGACCCGACCCGTGTCTGCATGAGCTGCATGCTGACTGAAGCAGGCAGAGCCTTCCCCTCTCACAGACTCTCTGGGCACAGAGCTGGCAAAGGGAGAATCTGAAAAGAATCCCTCACCTACGGGTGCCCAGCAGCACATGATACTAGACTGTTTGACAGAATACATCACTGTTCCTGCTATTCAGCACATCCAAAGTGATTGGGAGTCGTTTCCCCATTGTTCATGTGGTATTTTTGGTGTAAGTGGTACTCATTAAAATAATACCTATGGCCGTCACCACTCTGTGACTGCAGCAATCACATAGCCTTGGACATACGATTTGCATGGGAGCCAGCAGTTTTATTGGATAGAGTTGTAACTTGTGGGGCACCATCTCTGCCAACGGAGATGGCACCTCCAAGCCTTTGTCCCCGATGATGCAATGACATGATACTCTGATTTTAGCACATTAGGAACTCTAAGAAAGCCATTCCCATAAATAGTCCAAGGTGAAACTTTTTTCCAAGGTGAAATCCCTCACTCATGCTTTATTTTCTGAATAGAGTGATCTTCCTTGATCATGACAAAAAGGGATGGCTATCCCTGAAGCCTGCTCAAAGAGCCTGTAATTGCATGAAAGGTAACATTTGTAGACACTGTGAACTGGCTCATTTTTCACCATCAACCGTACATCAGTATTAATAGGCAGAAAGCCACCTATTAGAATGATCTGACAACACTAGGCGTTGACATAGATGTACAGTTTCCTTGTTACTTAAGTTTCTCTTCATCATTTGGTACAGATGATATTAGCTGTGAAGGAAATCATGCTATGAGATAAATTGAAGACCTGGCTGCTTACCTTTCCTTCCATAGAGGATTTATAACCTTGGACTAGACCCAAACTTTGGGCCTTAGTTTCTTCCACTATACAGCCTGTTGTAAGAAACAGTAATTTCCCGCCTACTGTATGCCTAGGATTTTTGTAAAGACTATTACCCCTTTATGTTGTCATCATTATCCTTGTCCACCTGAGCATTTATTCGTGTAAATGGCACTCCAGTTCAGATTAATTAACTGACTAAGCCAAAAGAATGGTAACCACTAGTAATATTGATGTGATTCATTCTTTTAGAGGTCATTATTCTTTGTGTTAGACTGCAGGGGAGAATGCCTAAAGACCTGTGAAACAAGCAACCAATTTTTTCTTAGACTCATTTCCAAGTTAATATAAAATCAAGAATTTGAGCTTTATTTGATCCTCTTTATCTTTTGTTTTCTGATTCCAAGTTTGCTTTTACTTTACCTAGAGAATTTAAGATGTTAATTTTTTTAAAATTTTTTAATTTTTTTTTTTTTTATGTATTTCTGAGAGAGAGAGAGCATGAGCAGGGGAGGGTCAGGGAGAGAGGGAGATACAGAATCTGAAGCAGGCTCCAGGCTCTGAGCTAGCCATCAGCACAGAGCCCAATGCAGGGCTCGAACCCACGAATCATGTGATCATGACCTGAACTGAAGGCTCAACTGATGCTTAACTGACTGAGCCACCCATGCGCCACAAGATTTTAAATGGTTAAGAATATTGTATTTCTGACTTTGATCCAACCTTAAGGTGTTTGGGTTCTTTTCTACAAATGGAAATTTAAGGCCCAATAGCAACCTACTAAGGAGTAACTTTTTGCTCCACATCATCTTGAACCATCAGCATCCAGATTTATGTAATACGATGTACCTTCATATGGACTGAGTATATGATTTCCTGATTTGGCCGGTTTTAAATATGTAGGAATAACACTAAGAATGTAAGTCTGACTCAGGGTCAGAATAATGCGTATATGCCAATATCCTGGTATCACGGTTTTTACTTACATAACAGTTTTGAACTGCATGTCACATTTTCAGACAATAACAGAAGTCCATGAAACTACGACAACAAGGACAACCACATCTGACTATGAGCAATCCAAACCAGCGCTGCCACAGCCAGTGTCGGCACAGCCAGTACCAGCCAAGCCCCTGGAGAGGAAGAAGGTTATCCGGAAGAAATTGGATTCTTCGAAGTTCATGACCCCCTACATTGCACACAGTCAGAAAATGCAGGATCTCTTTAGCCCTGTAAGTTTCAAACCATTTCTGCTAACCTGGTTTTACTATTGAGAAATTACTGATCTCTACCAACTCTGTGTTGGATGCTAGCTAGATTTTGCTTCTCAGCCTCGTATGAGACAACAACTTATTCTGCAGAAATAGAAAATTTTCTGACCCTTTAATTTTCCTTTCATGTAATTCGTTTGCACCATTGCAGTATCAGGGAAAGCATCTTTTCTGAAATTATTCCCACAAAATAAGCAGAAGGCCAATTATAAAGCATTTGTTGATATTTAATCACAATTTGTTAGCCAACCTAGAATAATGAAGTCATAAATATATTCAGTTGAAAGCAGTTCAGAGAAGCTAAATAATGTCTAATTAAACTGCCTGAGCAGGATGCCCCTAACGTAGACTAGTTAACAATATGTAAAAAGATCTTTAAGAGTTGTATAGTGAAGAAGAATGTGTAGTTTAGAAAACCAGGATCAGACTAAGAGCTCCTCTGAAATGAAGATTGGAATGTTCGACTGTACCCCAGAATAGTGGATTTTAACTGTGGCCACACATTGGAATCCTCTGGGAACTTTAAAATTACAGATACCCAGGCTGTTCTGGTTTAATTAGTGGTTGGGACATGTGCATGAAGATTTTTAAAAGCTGCTCAGGTGGCTCTCACGTGTAGTCTATGTCCAGAATCACTGCTGTTGAAGGTCCCTAGTCCTTAACTTTCCATGTACAGTTATACTGTAACAAGTTATACTGACTGGAAGCAGACTGAAACCCATCTGAATAGATCTCATTTGTTGATTGTCCATGTGGGCAAAGGTCTCACTCGGTGGCATAGCCTATGGTGGCTTAAAAAAAATGAAAAGCAGCTCAAGGGAACATTGGATTATACAGGACTAGATGCTTATGTCAAAAGCATCCTGTTGGATTGGTCAGTAAATATTTATGTATGGTTTAGTGTTAACTCCTGGGAACTATTTGGTAAATTTCTAGTTTAGATTCTTAAATGATCTAAAACCTAGTTTTCTAAGACTTTGATCTGTAAAAACAAGACTATTTCACCTCCTTTATCCTTGCAGTATTCGGCAAAAATAGACAAGTTTTTGTCAGTTTATTGCCATAAAATCTCCTAAATTCTGACACTAATATCCTAGAACCTCTGCTAGCCTGAAGAAAATGTTGTCAAAGGTTTATAGTATTTTTTAAATGGTTAGTGATAAAGAGTATAATTTAGATTGTTGACTACATTCAAGAGTACCATTGAAGCATTAATAATGATAAATTATGCATTGTTATTAAAGAAAGAACTCCTTGTATATTTAGCAGAAATAATAAAATCGCATTCCTTTTCAAAATACTCCATAATTCAGACTTTCCATTAATTCAGATGGTGTCTCAGCTGTCTAAACCACTGAGATTAAACTCCTGAATTGAATATTTTTGCATTGTATTAGCAATCAAATCTTTTCAGACGATTTCTACATTTGCTAAAATTATTGAGGTTCAGGCTTTTTATGTGTGCATTTAGACAATAAAAACATTGAGAGAATCATTTTAGGGCATTTCCAAGACAATAGTCTGTAATAAAATTTCTACTGTCTCAAGTATCCAACTGTGTTTAGGAAGAGCAATTAACAAATCTATTTTAGTTTTTGCTGAGAATCAGGGTAGGGGACAAAAAGCTGTTATAACTGATAATTGTTAGAATTTGCAGGATTTTTTTTTAATCAGTTGAGGATAAATACATTGCTTGAAATTTATGCTGCTGTCTTGTCAGGTTTTAGGCTAATATCTGATATTTTTTCAGAATAAATACAAGGAGAAATATGAGAAAGCTAAAGGACAGCCATACGCCATCACATCTGATACCCCAGAACTTCGCCGAATCAAGAAAGTACAAGATCAACTCAGTGAGGTGGGCTGCATTGCTAAAATAAAGGAGAGAGACATGTCAAAAACATGCCCATCATTGGGAATTGAGGACTGTAGTTGGTATAGAGAAAGTGAGGAGTCGAATTACTGTGAGCCAGTCCAGAAATCTAGAGGAAGTATTGGCTATAGATTATGGTGCTGTAGATGTGAACCCCAAGAGACGTCTAAAAGCTTGGCTCAGCAAGTTAGCTTAGGAGATATGAGATGGTAATTTCGAATTTACTGTGGCTTTCCATGTAGGGGTACAGGGAGACTGAAATTCAGCCAGGAAAGCAGATTTGCCATAAATGGAGGTACTCTGCAGATTTTTGGAGATTATCGTTTTCTACCTAAAATGCAGAAAGTCTGTTTTGTGGTGCAGATGTTGAGTCATTGGGTTAATGCTTTTTATTAGAAGATATCCTTTAATATAGTGACATGTGCATGCCTGTCATGAACTCTGTACATTATTTCTGCAGGTTAAGTATCGAATTGATGGCGATGTTGCTAAAACTATCTGTCACGTAGACGAAAAAGCAAAGGACATTGAACATGCAAAGAAAGTGTCGCAGCAAGTCAGTAAGGTGAGGTCACGTTATAGATGGCTGGGAGGCTAAGTAGCATGTAGATTACCTCTACCTGGCCTTACGGAGAAAACTGGCCAAGCTTGATCTTGCTCACCAGTCTCCCTTGACTCCAGGGGCTTTATGAGCTCTGGTACCCACACATGTCAGGAAGGCTGCACACGTGACTAAAGTGCCTATAGGACCTATGGTGGATTGGAGAGCATATGCCCTGCAACTCGGCTCAAGACAGCTGCTACATAGAGTGCAGTCTTGGTGTCCCCAAAGTCTCTGATTTATTTTTAAAGAAGTAAAGAAGTTAGGGAGCTTTATTTTTATTTTTAAATTTCTTTTAATGTTTTTTATTTCTGAGGTGGGGGGGAGAGAGAGAGAGAGGGAGGGAGGGAGGGAGGGAGGGAGGGAGACAGCATGAGCAGGGAAGGGTCAGAGAGAGGGAGATACAGAATCTGAAGCAGGCTCCAGGCTCTGAGCTAGCCGTCAGCACAGAGCCCGATGCGGGGCTTGAACCTATGAACCATGAGATCATGACCTGAGCCGAAGTCCTACACTTAACCTACTGAGCCACCCAAGTGCCCTGGGAGCTTTATTTTTATGAGAAATCCTCAAATTTCAAATGTAGGCAACTAATTAAAAACATTTTAAAAATAACACATAAGTCAAAAGAAACACGTTTACTATCTGAACTGAGCCAATGACCAATAAGGTTGTGGCCTTTATATTTTTTATTTTTTTATTTTTTAATGTTTGTTTATTTATGAGAGAAAGAGAGAGAGAGTGTGAACAGAGAAAGGCAGAGAGAGAGAAGGAGACACAGAATCCGAACGAGGCTCCAGGCTCCAAGCTATGAGCCCAGAGCCTGATGTAGGGCTCGAACTTACAAACTGTGAGATCATGATATGAGCCCAAGTCAACTGCTCAACCGACTGAGCCACCCAAGTGCCCCAGGTTGTGGCCTTTAAAAGGAATCTATAGAGAATCATAATCATGATTTAATTTTAAAAAATCAGTCTATTCAAATAAAGGTTACCAATGCAGGAAAAGTATTATGGGATGTTGACATGGTCAATGTTTTCACAGGTGATGCTAGTAAAACACAAAGGCACCAGGGCAGCCTCTTGTGTGAGGACATTTTGATAATGAGAGACTTTACAGCACTGTGTTATCTAAACCCTCATGCCCTTGGAGGAGACATCAACCACACGTCCTCTGCTCTTTCTGTCTAGGTTTTATACAAGCAGAACTGGGAAGACACCAAGGATAAGTACCTGCTTCCCCCTGATGCCCCTGAACTTGTCCAGGCAGTTAAGAACACAGCCATGTTCAGTAAGGTAAGGGCTCCTGCTCTGCTGTGACTTGTGTCTTCCTGTGTCCTTCCAGCGTGTAATTTAGAGGAATACCCAGTACTCTTGATACTCAGGAATGCAGTTCCTCTATCTTTTTGTGAGTATCCTCGAGCCATGCAGGTTGCAGGGATAGATGTTGGCGAGAAGGAAATGAGAAGAAAGCTGTTGAGTAGAGTGGAAGGGAGGGTCTGGCAGGAGCCTGAGCAACCCCAGGGAAGATCACGTGGGGAGAACAAAAATGCACTAGGGAACTGGCTCTGAGAGACCCATAAGTTATAGACCCTGGGCTACACTTTGGGTATTTCTGGCTATCAATCTTACTCAATGGTTTTCTGACTAAAACTATGCTAAGGGCCTCCCAGCTCCTTACACTTGCATTAGTACTTGTTGCGGGAAGCAGGTAAAGTCCCAGAGAAGAGATGAAGCCAAATCAGACACCTCTACCCTTCTGAAAATAAGATTTGTCAGGAGAAGCAAGACAAACATAATAAATATGACTCAGAGTGGGTGGAAAGGGGGAGGTTATCTGTGCATTCCATTTACCTTTGCTCTCACCTTGCCCTTGGCTCTTTTTGCTATTGATGGATGCATTCAAAATTGTGTATTTCTTGTAAGTGTGAGCTCAATTTCTCATAACTTTTCACTCTTTTCTGATTTAGAAACTGTACACTGAAGACTGGGAAGCTGACAAGAGCTTATTTTACCCATACAATGATAGTCCAGAGCTGAGGAGGGTTGCCCAAGCCCAGAAAGCCCTCAGTGATGTAAGTAAAATGCAGTCAACCTCATTGGGAGGGTGGAATTAGAACATCTCAGATTGTCTTCTGACTATCTGTCTTCTGTTCATTGCAATTCTTCTTTCAAAAAGACTACATGTCATCATTGCAGATGAATACATCTAGAATCGTTGTAATTTGTGATGTCTACTTAACTTGGATTTTATAATTAGATATAATTTAGTCCCATCTTGTTTTTTTGTAGGTGAAAACTTGAGTCTAAGACCACATAGGTCATTAGTGGGAAGGCCCAGATTAGAGGCCTGGTCTTATGACCCAAGACCAGTGTTCTTTATACTGTAGCATGTGCCCCTGTCCCCTTGGCTGGAATTGAAGTTTTTCTGTGACGTTACAGGGGCATTTTTAAAACCCTATTGAGATCATCATAGCCACGTTCCCAAATATGTTAAGTGAAAAGTGTTATTGAAGGATTTCAATGCTATGCTAATGATAAAGTCTGAATTGTGGTCTGTGCTCCTTTTTCTTTGTGGACTGACATACTTGTCCAAACATGTTTGTGTAGTTACTTCACAAAAAGCTCTTACCATTGGGTGTACATGGAGGATATTTCAGAGTTAGTAAAAAAAAAAAAAAAAATCAGCAGTCCCCACTGGCCAGAATTTTAGTGTCTTGGAACTTGAAAAGTCCAATAGTTTTTAGTCCTTAGGTTGAAAGCAAGAGCAGCAGCAGAGAGCCCCATTCAATTCTAGCACCTCCCCTTGTTTTGAGGTTCTTTATTTCTTGACCCCTGGATTTAGATGCCATATTGAAAATCCAAAGACTACTGCTCTAGTCTTCAGGAAAGCACTCTTTTATTATATAACAAGTTGTTTTTTATTCAGTTGTCAACTAGACCCTTGGAACCTCTTATAGTCAGTGTGAAAGTAACAAGTCAGTTGACGTCTTGAAAATTACTGTGATTTACTTCCAATGGATCTTAGGATCCTCTCTTGCCCTGTACTGGAATTATGCATATTCATTTGACAGCGTTTCCATCTTTTGAGATCTAATTTTTATTGCCTCTCTTTTAATATCATTTGCAAGTTTCGTGGGCATATTTCTATCCCAATTTGCATATAATTGGTTAAAATATAGCATAGGAATACTTCTATCTTTCCATAGAGTAAGTTAGAAACTAATGAAGCTGTAACAAAAATTTAAGGCCATTTAGTACACAGTACCCATTTTGATGTGCAGGGACCTCTTGCTTTTTTTTTTCCCTCTTCTGTTTATTTCTGAGAGACAGAGACAGACAGACAGACAGGCAGCATGAACACGGGAGGGTCAGAGAGAGAGGGAGATACAGAATCTGAAACAGGCTCCAGGCTCTGAGATAACTGTCGGCACAGAGCCTGACACGGGGTTCGAACCCACAAACTGTGAGATCATGACCTGGGTCAAAGTTGGACGCTTAACCAACTGAGCCACCCAGGTGCCTCCCCCCCTTTTTTTATGCACGTGCTTCTCTTTTAAGTTAGCTTTTTGGTTCTGTATCTCATAAATATATAATACTGTTGCATAACCTTTATCAAGTGATCAGTAGTTATTTGTTGAGAGTCCATTATGCATACATACCTATCAGAATAGAAAAGTATAAGAAGTTTTCATCTTTTCCCTTGAAATGTATAAACAGGCTGATAAGGTCAAAGTGTTATATATTAACATGAAAATTTTAATTTTTTTTATTTTAGAAAGCAAATGCTATAGTCTGATACTTGCTGAAAGACAGGGCATATGCAAACAAATAGCAAGGCCATGTGAAAGTGCTAATCCCAAGAGAGGGGCAATGTTGAATAGAAAAAGCTTTTCTTTTTTTTTTTTTTAATATTTTTATTTATTTCTAGGAGAGAGAGAGAGAGAGAGAGAGAGAGACAGCGTGAGCAGGGGAGGGTCAGAGAGAGAGGGAGTCACAGACTGAAACAGGCTCCAGGCTCTGAGCTGGCAGTCAGCACAGAGCCCGACGCGGGGCTTGAACCCACAAACCGCGAGATCATGACCTAAGTGAAAGTTGGACGCTTAACCGACTAAGCCACCCAGGCGCCCCGAAAAGGCTTTTCAAGTAGAGCGAGCACTTGAACAAAGGGACAGAAGTAAAATGAGTTTAGAGACGACAAAAAAAGTGAATGCTGTGTGTGCCTAGTTAGGGGGCCCTGTTTAAGAAACGGGCGGCAGGACCTTGAAAATCAGGCAAAATAGCTTTGACATGCTATGTATTCAGTAAGAGGTGTCCTATGATTTTGGAGGGGAAAACAGTATATTAAAAGTAGGATATGAAAAAATTTTGTGGACCGTACAAAAGATTGAGGCTATAAAAATTGTGATAATTTTAAGAAGGCTATTTTAAGTAATACAGAAGGATCAAAGAGATGACAGGGACAAAGGAGAGAAGAAAGGAATCTGAAGGTAGTAAGTATTGTGAAAGTGTTCAGGACTTTGGATATTGGAGATGAAAGAAAGGAGCCATAGAGGAGTTAATGTCAAAGACTGGTAGTCTGGGTATATAGGGGTACAGGTGGTAAAGATGCATTTGTGAAAAGAGGAATGGAGTTGAGATAATGAACACTCAGATCAAGGCATTTTATGGATAAATTAGAAATTTCATACTGCTGCATTAGGTATGAGAGCAAGAAAGAGATTACTATTTGAGAGTCATCAGAATAAAAGTGACAGCTGAAGGCATGACCATGTATGAGGGAGGCAGAACAGTGCGTGGCCAAGGGCAGAATTTTGGAGGACACCACACTTAGGACATCTGTGAAGGAGCCAGCAAAACGATGGAACAGAGAAGCTGAAGGACAACCAGGAAATGCCATGTCATGTAAGCCTAGGAAGAGGTTTCCAAGAGGACACTTAATCTCCAAACCCATAAAATGGAGAGATGAAGGGATACCTCCATGCCGCTCTAGTGCTATGGACTTTGAACAGTTAAAGTTGGCCACGTATTTTGAGATCTCTCAATAAAATACATAGTGGAGAATATATAATAATGAAATAAAATCCTCCCATCCTTAGAAAAACTTGGCAGTTAAGGTATGGCTTTTTATTTTTTGCAGATTAACTATGCACTGAGTATCAGATTACCACCATGCCTATTAATACTGTTGTCAGCAGCATAAACTTCTACAATTATTGGGCACAGAGCTCCAAGCAAGCTCTTGTTCACAGATCATACCACTGGATTGGCATGTAGATTTCAGACTGTGGCATTGGGTTCAGAGGCTTTCTCTCCCTCTCCTGTACCTTCTTCTGGTTTCTCGGAACCCTACTTACTATGTTTTTCTTGTTACCTAGGAGAGACCAAATACTTTGCAAACCCCAAGAGAGTACTTAAGCTGATCCAGAATGCAGGATTCTAACTAGACAGAATTCTGAATAAGGTTCCTAAGAAATTAGGACTCTAGATCTGATTTCTCTGAACGTTCTTGACAGAATGTCATAGTTAGTAAGCATTTTTCCTGACAGGATGCTGCATATTCTCTGAGGACTTAGTCAGCCAGGGAAAATACCAATTGCCCTATGCCTAAAATAAAGTCTTCACTTAAAAAAAAAGATTGAACAGTGGAATTAATATAAGTACATTTTAAAGTGAGTCTTTTGTATCCCCGTTGATTTAGTGTTCATAAAAGCTTTTGTTATAGGCAGTAGCTAGATATTATTAAGCCGAGACATAGATTTGGTTAAACCGTGAAGGAGATGACTGAGACCTGGGAACTATCCAACCTTTTTAGGTTGTAAATAAGAATATTGCCACCTAGAAGGAGAAATAATTTGTAGAAGTCTCACAAGTGAGTAGTAGAAGAGTTGGCACAATAAATCTCTTCTTGAGATTTCCCCCAAAGGTTGCAGTGTATAAACACAGGTTCAGAAATCAATCATTGAACCTTCGCTCTAGTCAGACTCTGTGTAAGCCACAAGGGTTCACAAATGAGCAGGTGTGTTTTCTATCATCCCAGAGCTCCTAGTCCAAGGAGGGACAGATGTATAAGCAACCAATCACAGTGTCATCCGATGATTCCTTTAAAGGAAGTAAGGGCCAAGTTGAGTGAGATCCTGAGAAAAGGTCCTTAGGTCAGGGACGGCTGGGTAGGGGAGACTATGACGTGGTGAATGAGCAGCAGTTTGCTGGCACCTGGGGAGAGCATGGAGGTGGGGCATTCCGGGGAAGAGGGAATAGCAGGTATGAGGTCCAGAGGCATAAGAGGTTTTTGTGGGCCTGGGGACCTACAAACAGTTCTGCATTGTTGGAGGCAGGGCTCAAGATTGGTGGAAGAAAAGGCCTGAGTAGTCAGTAGTCAAGGAAAAAAGGAGGGCAAGAGAGAAAGGGCTGCATGATTAATGAACATGATACTTATTTTAAGACAAGAGAGGCCTTTCACAGGCTGAGGGAAAGGAGCTAATAAAGAGGGTGTGGTTGAAGCTGTCAAAGAGAAAGGGTGATGGATGGAGCTAGGGCCAGAGGGCTACGGCGGGGTGGGGGTGGGGTCAGCAGTCTGAGTAAAGGACTCCTGCCCTACAAGAGTTGCTTCTGTGAGCCATGCAGCAGGTGGGAGGGAGGGGTGAGTACTGGGAAAGCTAAGTGTATATAGATAGCCTTCCTTTACTCTATAAAAGAGGAGGCTGAGAGTTGATTGGGGGCCTAAGGACAGTCTTGGGGTTTTACACTAACCACTGCAAGTAGAGACTGCATAATGGGGCTTTCAAGCTTCATTGAAGGCAAAGTGGCAATTGGATAGCATAAATTCAGAGTATTGGGTACAGAGCCCCAAGCAAGCTGTTGTTCACAGCATTTATCACTAGGTAGGCACCCAAACTTCAAGCTAAGGGTTTAGGTTCAAGAGGCTCCCTCTCCCATATCTGTACCTTCTTCCAGGGGCTCTTCTAATCATGCTTATCACATTATCATTATCCATACAATAGAGTTATGTGATTTTTTTTTTCAATAGCACTCATCATCCTGGATATAAGAACAGAGCAAGTGTGTAGTTGAGTTGATCCAGAGCTAAGGGTATGGTAGCTGATGTAAGGACAAGAGTTTGGGAGTCGAAATTGACAGAATAATTTCAATTGCAAATCATGACATGAAGACAAATGGAAGGAAACAGATCTAGGGTTAATAATCTTAAAGAAGTAACACTTAACAAAATAGAAATTCCTGCTAATACTGAGAGCAAGGGTGTGTAGCATCTGCAAGGACAAGTTACTGTTATGTGGTACACTAAAGTTTAAGACTTCAAATACAGGTCAAAATATAATCTCGTTCAAAAATACTAACAAATGGAACATGGGAAATAGAGTCATTTTCTATGGCTCATGAGCGTCCCTGTCTTTTATTTTGTCAGATTGCCTACAAAAAAGGTCTTGCTGAACAGCAATCTCAATTCACATCTCTGCCAGATCCTCCAGACATAGAGTTTGCTAAGAAAGTGACCAATCAAGTGAGCAAGGTAAGTAAATAGGATGAGTCTGCCTTGAAAACTCTGGCTTAATAATCTCAAACATCAGAGAAAGTAAGGGGAACCTAATGACACCAGTACTGAGAGTATTTTTGCAATATGACTCTGAAAAGTCGACAGCAAAAACATTGCATCCATTGACAGCGTGGAACCATAATACATTAATAAATGTTCAGCCAGCTTAATGACTCCATGGTCGGTAAATACGAAAGCTGCGTTTTGAAAACAGAACATGTGTCCTGATGTCATTTAACATTTTGACTTGCAGAAGTGATACCAACAAAGAACTGAGTCTCCACACATTTTCTTGGAGCATCTGATTGTTTTAATTCAGTGTGAAGACCTTGCACAGTTTTATGCTCTCGGTCAGACATGGAGAAAATAAAAATGCATGCGTGATTTCTCAGACATGGCTTAGTTTGACAGCCACAGGCAGTGTACCTCCTAACTTTTAAAGCGCAGGCAAATGGCTTAGTCTGTCTATATTTAGGTTGGTAAGCTAGCTCTGAGGAATGCAGGCCTGACAGAGACTGCAGAGAGACAGATGTTCAACTGGTGACCAGGCCCATGCCAAATTCCTATTTTAAATTGGTTCAAATCAGGCCACTTTCTCCCGGGATACGGCTGATTTTAAATACTTTTTTCTTTGCCCTCTGTGGAGTTGAATCCCAATTTGGTCTTCTGCTTGAATTTTGATGGAACCTAAAGGTTTCCATCTTGTTTAGGTATTTTGTGGGAAAGGACGTCTCTAGTAAAGAAGGAAGAAAAGTTATGGATGATGAAGTCTATTCAGTGATGTTTTTAGTGTCTGATAGGGCAGTCTACTAATTGTATAACTAAAGGCTATTTGGAGCATCTGCTAAGTACAGTAAATTTTCATTAATAGGAATGCCATGACCCTGAAATTTGCCCAGGACTAAGCAGAAATAAACTTTAGAACTGTCCGTAAAGAGCCAGCCTTCTAAAAGTGTTGATATTTAAGTAAGATTGGGAAACAAGGGCAATTGATCTTTTTGAAGAAAAAGAAAAAGCTCCTTTAAAGGGATCATTTATAAATAAAAATCTATTTTTAATTTTTAAAGCATATTTTAAAAGCTATCTTACTATTGTAACATGCTTTTTACCTTGAGTACGCAGTGTGAGTAATTGAATGTGATAAAAAATAAATCACTTTCACACTGCTCTATAATCAATCTGTCCACTAATTTAGACATGCCAGTCAGTCTAGAAGTGCACTCGTCAGGGTAGTAGCCATCATCCACGTGTGACTCTTGAGCATTTGAAATGTGATTGTATGAACTCGGGGTCTTCTATGTGTAAAATATACACTAGATCTTGAACACTTAGTATGACCAAAAGAATGTAAAATAGCTCATTCATTATTCTTACATTGATTACAAGTTGAAATAATATTTTTGGATGTATAGGGTTAAGTAAAAATGTTGTTAAGCTTAATTAATTCCCCACCTGTTCCTTTTTACATCTTAAAAGTTGGCTACTAGAAAATCTAAAATTACAGTGGCGGTTTGCATTGTATGCCTGTTGGGCTGCACCACTCTAGCCAGACACAGTGGCATCATTAGACCCTTGAAAACCTCACCAGCACTGGGTTTGCCCTTGTGGAATAACAATGTGAGCTGAGGATAAAGGTCACTGTATTTGGCTATTTATCCCAGTCTCCCCCAAATACCGAGTTCTTAATGGGTGCTGTGCATCCAAAATAACACTCACTTTAGGAGGAAATGCTTATGATCTGTAGTGGTCCATCTAACAACAAACCATCCAGTAAGAGAGGAGTAGAGCTGCAGGTGGAGGAGAAAGAGGTGATTTAGCTGTGGGAATTAAGTCTTTTCTTTTGAAGTATTCCCCATGGTCATGGGCTTTGACGTATGTTTCAGTATCATCATTTCCTTTCTTTCCAAAACATCAAATCTCCTTCATGTACTCACTCTTATGTATTTAAGTTCAGCATTTCCTTGTCTGTGTCTCCCAATATATCCCTTTGTCTTATAGCCTTTGTTTCATATGTTAATATAATGATCATGTACCTGTAATGATTTATATTTTTTTAAATAGTTTATTGTCAAGTTGGTTTCCATATAACACCCAGTGCTCATCCCCACAAGTGCCCTCCTCCATGCCCATCTCCCCCCTCCCCTCCACATCCATCAGTCCTCAGTTTGTTTCTCAGCATTCAAGAGTCTCTCATGGTTTGCCTCTCCCCCTTTCCCCCACTCTTTCCCCCCTTCTTCTCCCCCATGGTCCTCTGTTAAGTTCCTCCTAATCCTCCTATACGTGCAAACATATGATATTTGTCCTTCTCTGCCTGACTTATTTCGCTCAGCATAACACCCTCAAGGTCCATCCATGTGGCTACACATGGCCAGATTTCNTAGTATTCCATGGTATAGATAAACCACATCTTCTTGATCCATTCGTCCGTTGATGGACACTTAGGCTCTTTCCATGTTTTAGCTATTGTGGAGAGTGCTGCTATGAACATTGGGGTACATGTGCTCCTATGCCTCAGCATTTCTGTATCCCTTGGGTAAATTCCTAGCAGTGCTATTGCTGGGTCATAGGGGAGTTCTATCGCTAGTTTCCTGAGGAACCTCCACACTGTTTTCCAGAGGGGCTGTACCAGTTTACATTCCCACCAACAGTGTAGGAGGGTGCCCGTTGCTCCACATCCTCGCCAGCATCTCGAGTTCTCCGATTTGCTCATTTTAGCCACTCTGACTGGCGTGAGGTGGTATCTCAGTGTGGTTTTGATTTGTAGTTCCCTGATGAGGAGGGATCTGTAATGACTTATATTGCTTATATATTGACTATATTCTGTTTACCAGCTTTCCTTACTGTAGCTGTCAGAATCAGTTCTCTAACCTTGGTCTCCAATACCAACACTCATCCTAGCTCAGCTGCATTTTGGAGCTCTAACACAGATGGACAGTCAGGCAGGGTTGTTCATTAAGCAGGCCCTCCAGGTGAGGACACTAGGCACACTACAGCCAGCTGAAAGTGAGGTGCTGAATGCAACATTGGGAAGTCCCTTTAGTTGCTCTGTGCTTGCTTCTCTGCTTCCAGACTCATGATAGGAGAAATGTGAGATTTCAGGTTAGAATTTCTAATGATACCTAACAGGGATGTAGAATTGAAAGGAAAAGCTCTGTCTCCTCTACTCTGCGCACACTTCTGCCACCAAATGGGTTTTTTACCACACCGACCAAATTCTCTGACACCAGCTTGGTGTCCTATAATTCAGTTCAATTCTGACATTATCTTCTTGGAGTTAGCCTCGGATCTCACAGGTTAAGGGTCCAGACCCACAAGACTACCCCTACTTCAGACACTAGTCATCAGTCTGGACCTCCCATACTTCTGCCTATAATCCTGGGTTGCCATGACTCCTTCCTCAGGTTTAATAATTTACTAATAATTGGCTCACAGAGCTCAGAGAAACACGTTCTTAAATTTATTATAAAGGATACAGATGAACAACCAAGATAAAGAGGAACCTGGGGTGAGGTCCCAAAGGGTCCCACGTACGGGACCTTCTGCCCCTGTGGAGCTACTCTTCCAGCGTGTGGATGTGCTTGCCACACTGAAAGCTCTCTGAATTGTGTCCTTCAGGGATTTTTATGGAGGTTTCATCACATAGGCCTGACTGATTATTAATTCCATCTCTATTGCCTCTTCCCTCCTCAGAAAGTGAAGGGTGGGGTGGAAAGTTCCAAGCTTCTAATCATGGCTTGGTCTTTCTGGTGCCCAGCCCCCATCATAAAGCTATCCAGGAGTTGTGTCACTGAAACAAAAGACGACGCTATCACTCAGGAGATGACAAGGTTTAGGACTTCTGTGTTAGGAACTGGGGGGCAGAGACCAATATATATGTATTTATTACTATTTCACTGGGATTTTTTAAAAAAAATATCTTACAATGAGTATTGCCATACAGCATGAAGATGCCAAGCTCTAATCTTCTAAAACCATGGAAAGTCCTCTATCAAAAAGAATTAAGGAGATATTTCCATTGATGTCACCAGAAGAGATTTGGTTGGGTTAGGAAAGTAGCCCTGGGCCCACTGTGGGCAATGAAAATATCAGTTGGGACCCCCTCCACCCTTCTGAGAGGATAACTTGTCTATGAATGAAGCTGTCCGAAGTCCCAGTATTTACTCACAGAAAAAGTGAAGTGTGATTAACTAAACTGTCTTTATATCCTTCCATTTGATAACCACATCAAAACCACAGATGTAGATATGGAAAGTAGAAAATGAAGTCCTGTGTTTGGATGTTAGGGTGTCCAATTTGTGGCCCAATGAAAGCACTCTTAGTTCATTTCTGGGGAGGAGGGACTATGGTCTGGGGAAGCAGTTTTACTACATCTGTCGACATGCGGTTACTCTTGCCCACAGAAGGTGTTCCATAGCTTGTAATTGACTCCATGTACTCTCCTCTGTTAAGTGAACAAACACAGAATCTTTGAGAGCATTAAATCAATTCTTGCTGCCAGTTTTCCATTGATTGGCTTTACTTGACAGAGTTAGACAGAAGAGTTGGGGTGGGGTTGGGGGGAAAGTTGGGTGTTGGACCCCTGGTATGGCTAACAATCTTTATGTACCACATAAGCAGGCCTTGCTGTGAGACATGTAGAATAAGACCACTTGGTTGATAGAGGAGGCCCCAAGTGGACACATACCTCACTTTCCTTCTCATTCCTCAAGCTACAGGCCTTCAGTCTTTAACTCCTTTCCTACCTATAGATGAAGAGGAAGGCCACAACTTCAACAGTTAACAAGCTCCACCCTCTTTCCTTACTGTGAAAATCTTCCCAGACTTGGGAGTAGAGGTGGATTGTGAGAGATCCACCTCTATGGTGACTGGTTCATAAAGAGGAAGAAGTGAGGACGGACTTTGGGTGAGGGTGTTGGATGGTCTTGTACTCTTATTTTGCATCTTGTTTTAATATCTTCTGAAAAATCAGACATCCATTTCATAATGTAAGAATTTTTACTTAATTTTCCTTAACAAATCGACATATGTGATTCTAGTAATTTCTTCACAGTATCCCAACTTTTGGATCTCATTAAGAGTATTCACTACTTTCTCAATGTTAAATCCTTTTACAAAGTTGTGGGGATGTATCAGGACCACTTGCCCCTATTCCCTAATCATAGAGCTTTCTTCCTTTGCCAGCAAGCAGAGAAAGGGCAGTATTCCACCAAAAACTGTGGATTTTGAGATCTTAAGCTGGGGTGTGTATATGAAATTGTGTTTATGGGCATTTTATAGCTTTCTCAGGTTTCTGAAGAGGTCTATTCTCCAAAAAAGATTAGAAATACTTCTACAGGTAATCAGCAAATCAAAAAAATCCCTTTTGACCAATTGAATTCAGCCAGTTTTGACTGACTAAAGGGTTGACTTCAATTTTTTAAAGCTTCAAAAGAGGAGAGTAGGCAAATAATTTGGCACTTAAATATAAATTTATCTCAATAAAGATTTCCACCGAAGAATATGCGTGTGCACACACACAATTTTCTCGAGTTTCTTACTCTGTTACGCTAGCAATGTTGTTGTCATTATTGTTATAATTATCATATCCTACATTTGTTTAGCACTGAAGAGTTTGCAAAGGACCCTTGAGGGTATGGACTTATCTAAACTTTTCAGTAATCTTCTGTAGAAGGAATTATAATTATTGCCAGTGCTGTGGTTGAGAACACTGAACCCCGAAACTTGGAGAGGCTCAGCCACATCTTTGGTAATGGTGGAGTTCAGTCTTGGGCCCAGAGCTTCTGAACTCCAGCCCAGGAATCTAAAATTTATAGCTGTGAAAAACTTTTGGCTAGCACTTAGCACATTAGCCTCTTGAGAAGAAGGATAAAGACATTTTAGAGAGGGCTGAGCATCCTTTAACTCAAACTCACTGGCTTTGCACATCACTCATTCTTGGTACTGGTTCTGTTAAAGGTATACCAGAAAATCACTTTTTTTTTCTTAAAGAATGAAGTGGAGGTGTAGGCATGCAGGTACTTTGAGACTCACTGGTTGTATCTGTTAACACATTTCTGTGAGCCAAGAAGGGAGATTGCTTTAACCCATCCCTAGCTCATATGCCCAGGTTTGGGATTGACTAGCTTCATTTTATTTTAAACATACATTTTTAAAAATGTTTGCTTATTTTTGAGAGAGAGATTGAGAGATGGAGTGTGAGCAGGTAAGGGGCAGAGAGAAAGGGAGACAAAGAATCTGAAGCGGGCTCCAGGCTCTGAGCTGTCAGCACAGAGCCCAATGTAGAGCTCAAACTCTCAAACCATGAGATCATGACCTGAACCAAAGCCAGACACTTAACCAACTGAGCTACCCAGACACCCCTAATTTTATTTTATTTTATTTTATTTTATTTTATTTTTTTAAATATTTTTATTTATTTCTAGGAGAGAGAGAGACAGCGTGAGCAGGGGAGGGTCAGAGAGAGAGGGAGACACAGAATCTGAAACAGGCTCCAGGCTCTGAGCTGTCAGCACAGAGCCCGACGCGGGGCTCGAACCCACGAACCGCGAGATCATGACCTAAGCGAAAGTCGGATGCTCAACCGACTAAGCCACCCAGGCGTCCCACCCCTAATTTTATTTTAAGATCCCTCTAAGCCAAGGCAATTTGAAGCCACATATCACAGGCTCAATTCATTTTAGTTTTGTTGGACATGCATTTATGAGGTCAGTTTTGTGTGCTGCATTTTGTGTTAGATTCTGAGGATATGAACATTGAGAATGCATAATTCCTCTCTTGAGGATGCTTACAGCCTGGGGTTCAGGTGGGATGGTGTTTGGGAACAAGATGGGGCAAGTTTTGAACTACTTGCCAGTTCTCATAAAATTTCTGTAAGACTAAACTGGAAAGCGTTATTCATTAGTCTGCAATTTTGTGGTGGTATTGCTTCTGGATAATTAGAAGTTTTGGTAGCTCTCATAAATTTATGCCTAAGTTCATTTGGTATGGAAATCTGAGATTGAGTGGTTTTATTATAAGTGAAGGATGCTTCTGAGTCTTATCCCTCAAACATCAGGGAACATCCATAAGTTCCAAATGAACTAAGTCCCCAGACTCAACAAGAAAGTGGTGAATTATTACCTCTCCCCTCACACCCCACTTTTTTGTTGGGTAATTGATACTATCCTGGAAGATTTGAAGGCATCTCTTAAGAACTTAAGAAAAGCCATAGTCAAGATATTTTTTAAATTAAAACAAATTTTAAGCTGCCCATTACCACTTAGTTTCCTGTCTTGTCAATTTCTATATTTTCTATATTTTGTCTTTTTTTTCCTCCTAGCAAAAATACAAAGAAGACTATGAAAATAAAATCAAAGGCAAATGGAGTGAGACACCTTGCTTTGAAATTGCAAACGCCAGAATGAATGCTGATAACATCAGCACAGTAAGTAGGAAAGAATAGCCAGATGTTCTTAGGTGGAAAGGGTGACCCCTTTCTTTTATGACTTCAGACCCCCCAGCTGTGTGAAGTGCTACCAGAGCATTAGAGTCCAAGTAACTCATCTTGGGGGTAAGGTCTCTATAGAGTTTCTATCAGGAAAGAAATTCCCCTATCTTTCTTTACCTTTGAGAAATACTGCTTTGATCAGATTCCATTATTCATGCCTCAATTTTTATATGAACAGTACAGTTGCAAAGTGAGTACAGGTTAAAGGGGCCCTTTTAAATTTGTTCTTCGCCTGGGGAGCCCAAACAGTACATTTATGAAACTGATTAGTTTCTTCCCAGATTTTCTTCACTGAAAAACACTTTTTCTTTTCTCTTAAGTTCTCTGTCCGTGGCCTTTTAGAGCTCCTTCTTCCAGGCTGACTTTCAGCCTATTATAATTGCTCAAAATCTCTGTTAAGTTGCTAAATGTTTTTGTGATGGCACTGCATTCTCTCATTGTAACCTGACCTGGGTAAGCCAAGAGGAGCGAGGCTGTGTGTAATGTCTCCCACCAGCTCCTGTCTTCCCATGTGAAGCCTGTGCGCAGTCTGTACCCACAGCAGTTCTCCAGTATGTTTAATGTCTTACAGAGAAAATACCAGGAAGACTTCGAGAGTATGAAAGACCAGATCTACTTCATGCAGACCGAAACACCAGAGTACAAAGTGAATAAACAAGCTGGGGTGGCAGCTAGCAAGGTACGAGGGGATGCTCTCATTTGTCATGATGGTCTTAGTGTGGGTGAGTTTCCTGTAACTCTTGGTTTTATATAAAATGGGGACAAGGGAGCATTCTTGGGGAACAACAAAAGAAATCTTCTGGGGCTATAATAGGGCTACCAATTTTTGAAAAACTTGCTGTATATGACCATTAGCAATACTCAGTTACCATCTTTAATATTTCATAAAGGACCTTTTGATATCTGCAAGTAGAAAGGCTATATTCTCAGATAGGAGAATTCTCCCAAGAAAAGACAGCTGGCAACCTTATATGAGTATGGACACTCCCAAACTCACCATTACCATTCTTTTTCTTATTTTCCTACTAATTGGTGAAAATCCAGTCACAGGCAAGATACACAAATTCATGGATATGCATATACTCTATAGAGTAGACTTTGGTCAGTAGGGTCCTTGGCATTCTAAAGCACTAGAAAGAGCATAAACTTCAAAGCCAATCAGAATTGATTCAAACCCTGGCCTTGGCTCTCTGCTAGAGCAGTGAAAGCAGGAAGATGATATCACCTAGGAAGCTGTTTCAGGATTCAGGTGCAAAATAGTGATGTTTTGGATCAGGAGCGGGGTAAGGCAAGTGATGAGATGTACTTTGAAAGTAGAGCTGACCTAGTTTGCTGTTGGGTTGGATGTGGGCTATGAGAGGAAAGTTTGGGTCTAACAAACCAGACAGATGGGATTTCCCTTTATCAACATGAAGAGTGTGGAAAGAGTGAATGATTATTTCTGGAGGGGAGACATGAGCTCAGCTTTCAACATGTACGATTGGAGGTGCCTTTTAGATACCCAAGTGGAAATGTTCAGTGGGCTGTTGATTGTATGAGTGTGAGGTTCCTGGGGAGGTATCCAGAAGGATTATATAAATTTGGGAGTCATCAGTAGATGGATAGTATTTAATGTCATAAGACTGGAGGCCATCAAGGGAGCAACTGTAGACCAAAAGCTCTAAGAACTGAACTCTGGAGTATCTCCACGTGAACACATCATCGAGGTGAGGTAAGAATAGAATCAGGAGAAAGGGAAAAGTGAGTGAAGAGTGATCAGTTGTGTCCAATGTTTCTAAAGTGGATTTACCAATGGGTGGTCTCTGGTGAACTTTACAAGAGCAGTTTGCTTGAGTCTGCTTAGAGAGGGCTCATGAGTGGGTGAGAAGAGAGTGATAGAAGAGTGTAAGTATACTCAAGTTTTTAAAAGTATTTTCCTGAAAGGAAAAGAAGAAAATGGGGTAGTAGCTGATGAATATGTGGATGAAGAGGGGATTCTTTTAAGACCGGAGACCAAGATACCATGTTTCTATGCTGATGAAAAAAATCCAGGGTGGAGGGAAAATGTTGTGATGTCTGAGGAGGTAAGAGTGGCTGGGGTTAATGCCCTTGAGTAGGTGAAAGGGGAAGCATTCTGGTGTTTAACAGGAGGGGTAACTTTGCCACAGGTCTTGACAATTCATCCATAAACAGGAGGAGAAGAGGCCACATATCCCAGATGCAGGTGGGAAGATAGGAGGGTGTGTGGAACTCCTTTTCTAGTTGTTTCCATTTCTTAATGAAGCACATAATTCTATCATACAGAAAGGTCATGTCTTTCACTCCTGTCTGTATGGCCTGGCAGTCTTCTACGTGTGCTACAGGGGGTGGCGCACTGTGTTTCAGTTGTGTATCTCCTGCCTTTGGGTACTAAGCTGATTATGTGTGTTTTTTGAGGTTCTCAAATGTTAGTAGATTATCTAGGATTCTTTGACCGTTCCTATATTCTACAGTTCTATTGCTGGAATAAATGGCTGGCACTGGGGATCAAGAAGTAGGATGTGTTTCTTGTTCTTTCTTTGGACATGCTCCTGACAGGGACTTTTGGGCCCTTGTTTAAAGCTTCTGCTAAAGCTGGAATTAAAGGAGCAAAGAGGAAGGGGCAGAAAGAAAAGGGAAGGTTGTCATCCAGCATCCAGCCTCCAGCCCCTTCCTCCTCCTCCTGCATGTACATTAAATACACACATGCTCACATGCAGTCACTGATGAGACATTAAAGGGTAGATTGATGATGCTTGTGGCTTGCTTTCTTTAAAAATACATTGGCAGTTAGGCAGCTGGAAGCGAAGAGCTCAGTGAGGGTTGTTGAGCAGTAAGTGTCTGGGACATGATGCACTGTCATTATTTGTATGGCTATCTCTTTCTGTCTTTGAGGGCAGGGACAGTGTGTTATTCTTCTTTGGATCTGGCTCAGAGCCTATGGACGTTTTTGAATGAATACATGAACGAGAGGGAAGTTATCCTGGGAACTTATGCAGTTTCTGTGCTGCTGTTATGAGTTACTATGAGTATTTTGTTTGTGAAATGTCAAGCTGCCACTTTTCTAGAGAGAAAGCTGATGTGTGGAACTATGTCATAATATCCATAATAGAGACGAGCAAAAATAACTCAGTTACTTTATCACTTTATTTCACTCCTACAGGTAAAATACAAAGAAGACTATGAAAAGAATAAAGGAAAAGCAGATTATAATGTACTTCCTGCTTCAGAGAACCCACTGCTCAAACAGCTGAAGGCGGCAGGAGATGCCCTGAGTGATGTAAGTACATTCTTGTCAAAAAGTGTTTTTTAACCTTAGCTGCCAGGGAGGGGAAATTTCTCTCCTTCTGTAATGACTGAAATGAATATAACGTTGCAAAAACTTTAAGATTCTGGTGTACTGGTTTCCCAGGAACTGTTTAACCGGGAGAAGACATAAATGTCTCTGAGTATGGTGTATGTCCTTTGTAGGGGTCATGCGGATTTTGTTCAATGGCACAGGAATCTTCACTTGCCTATAGGCCCCGATACTTAGATCTGAACAAAGAGTAGGCCATACATGTTATTTTGACACAGACAGAAGGAGGCTTTGAAAGGGGAGGAGAGAGAGAGAGATGAGGTAGTGTGTGAACCCTGCCCTTGCTTCAAGCAGGCTGGGAGAAGACAGATGCCCCGTGTTTCACAGCTTTTTCCCTTCACTTCTACCATTTTCTGTGCAGATCTTGGCCCTAGAAACCATCATTTGCAGGCAACATGACTTAAAAGATGGCTTCCTAGGTCTTCACAGGAATTTCTACTTGTGGAAATAAAAGCCTAACCAATCCAATTACATTTAAGATAGATTGGTTAAGTGAGAACTGGAATTAAGAGACTAACAGCCCAAAACCACTTTGACTAAACAAAGAGACTGAACATGTGATCAGTTGAGTTTTTCTTAGGGTTACACTGTATTAAGCTTTCCCAATATTTGAGGATTAAACATGCTTCTCTTTGCAGCTTAGTTATCTTTTCTTTGTCCCTTAAATTATGTCAGCACTATAGAGATGCATACATGTGATTGAGGAATGGACTGAGGGGAGTGGCAGGTGAGAGGGTGTCAGTGGGTCTGTCCACATAGCTCTGTAGGGAAATTAATGCAAAGCCTGTCTCCTGGTTCCTAAATGAAGGTCATCGTTATCAAGCATATGAAAGCACAGGTCCAAATCTACTTTGTTGATAAAGAGAACAATATAAAAATAGAAAAACTGAATTGTACTATTTACAGTTTCAAACTCAGCATGAGAAAGTGACAATGGCCACTGTATCTGTGGCCTTTAAAATCCAACACTTGTGAGGCGCCTGTGTGGATCAGTCTGTTAAGCGTTTGACTTCAGCTCAGGTCATGATCTCTCAGTTCGTGGGTTCAAGTCCTGCATCGGGCTCTGTGCTGACAGCTCAGAGCCTGGAGCCTGTCTTCGGGTTCTGCGTCTCCCTCTCTCTATGTTCCTCCCCTGCTCACATTCAGTCTCTCTCAAAAATAAACAAACATTTAAAAAAATTAAAAAAACATATGTATATGTTAATATATACAGATAGTAATATATTATGTGTATAATAAGGAGGAAGAGTGTCTTTCTCAATGTATACTAAGCTTTTTCATGAAGATTTGTTAAAAAAAAATCAGTGCTGCTCAGAATATTCCTCTCTGTTGTGGCACCATCAGTGAGGGATACGTCTGTGAGTTGGGGAGAGAAGGAGGTAGCAGTTCCAAAATACACACAAACTCCACAGCTAAGGGCTTGGCCTGAGGCAGCATACTCCTTTCTTGATTTTTTTTTTTTTTTTTTTTTGGTGAATACTAAAAGCCCAAGCTTTACAGTAATTGCTAATAGAAGAAACTTACCATTCATGACACCCCAGTGTTTGATTATCAGTTTTTAAGACCGTTGACAGGCGATATTTTTTTTTCTGCTGCTTTTGTTTAGTGTTGGGAAATGCAAGTGGTATAATCAGTGTAGGAGTGACAGGAATCTATTTTAACTGATTTTTTTTTCCTTTGACAGAAACTATACAAGGAAAACTATGAAAAGACAAAGGCAAAGAGCATAAATTACTGCGAAACCCCCAAATTTCAACTTGATACAGTTCTGCAGAACTTCACTAGTGATGTAAGCAGTCGTGTGGTTACTTCCTGTGTCGAGAAAAGATCCATTATTCCCCCCCCACCCCCGATCAATACATGAAACATGTTTTGTCTTTCAGACCAAGTACAAAGATTCCTACCTAAAGAATGTTTTGGGACATTATGTAGGCAGCTCTGAGGATCCATATTATACACACTGCATGAAAGTCACAGCTGAAAACAGCGATGTAAGTTCTAAGATAATTGTTTAGCTTTCCAACAAACACATTTTGAGGGCATGCATATAATGGTTGCATCCTTATGTCTGATTTCTTTTCCTCATAGAAAAACTACAAAGCAGAATATGAAGAAGACAGAGGCAAATGCTTCTTCCCCCAGACCATAACTCAAGAATATGAAGCAATCAAGAAACTAGATCAGTGTAAAGATGTAAGTCTATAGTATGAACTTGGATCATCCTGACCCCCATAGCATCTAGTGGTCTAGAGATGTTTAAAATGTTAACACTTTTCAAATACATGCAGGCAAGGAAATTGTAAGAAACAATTTAATTTGTTTGGTAACTGTTTTCCCCTGTGGTTACCAATACATTTCAGGAGCTAATTCTAGTTCATTTCCCCAGAGAAGAATTATCAGAAATCTGAAGAATGAGTTTCTTGTATAGTGTGAAAGCAGCTCTCAAAGACACTGCAGTCTAATTAGAAAAGAGTCATGTGTCTTATTAACTACAAGTTTCTTTTGTTTGGGGCAGTGGGTTCTGCTTGCTTCAGCTATAGGCCAACTTGGATTTGACTGCTACAACAATTCCTTTTTTCCTCTGCAGCACACCTACAAAGTCCATCCAGATAAGACAAAATTCACTCAAGTCACTGACTCTCCTGTTCTGGTGCAAGCCCAAGTTAATTCCAAACAACTGAGTGATGTAAGTTCCTCTAAATATGCAGGAAATCCAATTATGAGGGATAACGTATCACAACTCCATATATAAAATCCAGTGATTTGTCACATTTCCAAAAAAAAAAAAAAAAACTATGTCAGTTTTAGCAAATTTAACTTGTGTATATTTGTAATCACCTAAAATATTTCCTTATTTAGTTGCCTTGCATCTTCTTGGGTAGATAACAATTACAGTGAAATGGTTCTATAAAGGAAACTAATGAAGCTTACCACACTAGAAAGACCATGAGTTTTAAGTCAGACAAAACTGGGTTCAAATCCCACCTCTGTCATTTATGACCTGGCATCACAAGAAAATTGTTTAACTTCTGTTTGGCTCCTATTTCCCTTTTATAATCTGTGGTTGTTTTGAAGAGTAAATGAAAGGAGATATGTGCATAGTAAATACCCTGGCCCAGAGCAGATACTCAATACAGGGGATTTCCCTCCCTCCAGTAAGTTTTTGGAAAATGGAGTCTTTGAGATAAGTTTTATCACATGTTTTAAGTATGAACCCCCAAGCTTGTGTTGAATTAAAACAAAACAGTAAAAGTAACCCCAGTAGATTTATGGCCAGAAATAGTCTTCACATAAGAGTATTAAACTATAATGGATGTGAGGGATGTAAATTCTCCAGAAAGTGAGCACTAACAATAAAAAGAAAGAAAGGGCTGTGAGTCTCAGAGTCTATTAATTCTGGGGCGGGGGGGGGGGGGGGTCCTACCGCAGTCCTACTGCAGTAACCATTGTAATATCAGCCTTCATGTGTTGAGCACACAGGTGGTCAATGGAGGCCTACCCTAGCTCTGGACTTCTTTCTTGATCTTAAGAACATTGTCAGTTGTTATTTAACAAAACATACTTTATGTTTTTATTTTATGAAATGTACCACACAAAAGTTTTGTATTTTGGAACAATTCTTCTTCAGAACTAATTGTATTCCTTATTGTCTGCCTGCTGTCTGTCTGTCTCTCTCTCTCCCTTTCCCTCTCTCTCTCTCTCTCTCTCTCTCTCTCTCTCTCAGCTGAACTACAAAGCAAAACATGAAAGCGAAAAGTTCAAGTGCCACATACCTCCAGATACTCCTGCCTTCATCCAACACAAAGTCAATGCCTATAACCTGAGTGATGTAAGTTCCTATGTGCTGTGCTATGGGATATCCTGACACCCAGTGTTTTTATTTCTGGATTGCTTCCCTGAATAAACATTTCAATGTTAAAGATGGGAAGAATATTTAACATTTGTATCCTGTTCCTTTGCCTCTGCCCACATATCTTTGAATTCATCTTATAAATGTGGGTAGCAATGTTTTAAGTAGCTTTGTACAATTAGACAATGTGTTTCAATCAACCCTCAAAATGCCACCACTCATGTATGTTTAGTTGCAAATGATAATGTTAGATCTTTTAGCCATATATTCTTTATACTACACTATAACTGGTTTTTATCCAAGACCTAATTTTTTAGATATAATGTCATTTTATTTATTCTTCAGATGTATAATGTCCCTAATTTTACACAGATGGTGCTTATTCCTACACGTAAGGGAACTTGCACTAAGATATAGGGTATTCAAAAGGCATAAGGCCAGGTGTCCATTACTATTTTTCATTTTCAAAACTTAATTTTATAGGAAAGTCAAATTCTCCTTGGAGGGGAGATCTCAATTTCTTAAACAATTCGATAAGTAAGTACTAAGATTATCCAGCATCAATGAGAATTGTAATGATTCAGGAAATAATCTTTTCAGAGGACTTTCAGATCAAATGAAAGTGTTATCTTTAGATCATAAAAAGTAAATTAACTATAGAATATTTGTGCCACTCTGTGAAATACTCCATGTTAGGAATCAAATATTAGTATAGTAATTAGACATAGATTAATGTGATGAAAGATTCTAATGGAGAGTAGAGAATCTTGATCTTGGAAAATTTGAAGCTTTACTTTGAGGAGAAATACCTAAAATCACGATTTTCTGAACAATGAAAATGATCCACTTATTTCATTCATATTTAGAGTATTGAGATATTCCTTGGTCTTTAAAGTACGATAACATGCATATCATTTTTACCAGTTCCTTTGATAAATTTTTTCTGTGCAGAATATCTATAAGCAAGACTGGGAGAAGAGCAAAGCAAAGAAATTTGACATTAAAGTGGACGCCATTCCCCTGCTGGCAGCCAAAGCCAACAGCCGGATTGCCAGCGATGTGAGTATGGCCTGGGCACCTGGGCAGGGCGCCCTCGGTGACGTTTCCTGATGGGCGGGCTCTGGCATGTGTGATGTCTTTACAGGTGATGTACAAGAAAGACTATGAGAAAAGCAAAGGGAAGATGATTGGAGCCCTCAGCATTAATGATGATCCCAAGATGCTGCACTCTTTGAAAACGGCCAAAAACCAGAGTGATGTGAGTGTCTTTGTGAATCACCTTTATTTTCAGATGTGGTTGAACTTTTTAATATAACTTTGGATGTGATGTTAGCCCAAGTAAATCTCAGATTCAGGATGACAAGTCAAACACGAAAACCCAGTGGCAAAAGATGATCAAGCTCTTCATTCTGTACTTTGAGATACTGGTGAATATTGTAAATGTTTCCTTAATCTCTTTAATGGCCTATTTTCTTAAGGGGAAAAAATACTAGCAATAGCATTTTCTTTACAGTTTTTTGAGAAATGGGCTTAATATCTCAGTATGTATGAATACATATTTATTCCATGTCATGATCCGATCTAAGATACTTTGCAAAAATACGTACAGAAAAAAATAAAGGCAAGAAGTGGGAAAATCAGGCTAAAGACAAAGTAGGAAAACTAGATGAAGCATAACCTAAAGAACAAAGTATTTATTTTACAAATTTTATAAAATATTGATCTCATTTTAAAGACTAAAATACCCAAAATAAAATAGAACTCTTTATAAAAATTGCTTCTCTAATTCATGGAATTAAGGAAATACTCCCTATTCTGTATCATTTATAAATATTCTTGTTTTCATTGAGTATATTTTTGGATTTCTATATGGGAGAATTAAGGAGAATGTGTAGAAATACATGCCACCTACACAAAATGGAAAAACTATCTTTTCATGCATTATACTATAAAGAAAAATATTAGATCTTGATGAGAAAATCCAACTTCCAAAGGTAGTGTAAAATGTGTTTTCATCATGTGCTGAACTGAATACTTTTCCAAAACTGTGCCTAAGTATCTAAGGTCCACCTTCTACTTTTTACCTAATTTTTCACTATTTAAAAAATTCACTTTCCTTCAAACACATTCAAATGGAAAGAATTATATTAAGACAAAATGTTGCTTAGAGAGCAGCATTGGTATATTCTGGTTTATTCTGGCTGAGAAATGGGTTAGGATAAATAACATAAGTATATGTATGGTTATTAGCAGCCTAGATTATACAAGACATGAGCCTCTACCATATTCACTCTGCTTCTTTTGCTTTGTGGAAAATAAATGCTGAAAAAATGCAAAATTGATCTTTTTGGTTAAGTGTAGCAATGATAAGAATGGCTTTTATACCATGATATATATATATTTTTCTCTTTGTTTGATTTTCTTTTTCCTTTGACAGAGATTATACAAAGAAAACTATGAGAAGACAAAAGCAAAGAGCATGAACTACTGTGAGACCCCCAAATATCAACTTGACACTCTGCTGAAGAACTTCAGTGAGGTTCGAAAGGCCATGGTTACCCCTGGGGTTTCAGGGCTTTCCTGCCGTTTGACAAATAGCATATATAATTGACATATTTGTCAATATGTTTTCTCTTTCAGGCTAAGTACAAAGATTCATATGTGCAGAATATTTTGGGACATTATGTAGGCAGCGTCGAGGACCCATATCAGATACACTGCAGGAAAGTTTCAGCACAAAACAGTGACGTAAGTTGAAGACAAATATCCATGCTTCTCAGTGATATTATTTGGGAGCAATAATAATCATGATCTATTTTTGTTCCTTCTTATTATAGAAAAATTACAAAGCAGAATATGAAGAAGATAAAGGGAAATGCTATTTCCCTCAGACAATAACGCAAGAATATGAAGCAATTAAGAAGCTAGACCAGTGCAAAGATGTAAGTCAGTTGTCATGAATTCTTAAAATTGGGTTTGGGATTCTTGTGCCATCTAGTGGTAATTTTAGCAGGAGTCAATGCTAACATCTAGTGATTAGCAGGAGATGTTAAATTTTAAACTTTGAGTGGAATTGGAGAACACAAAAATTACTGTGAAGAAAACTGTTTGTTACAAAAAGAGCTTGGGGTTTTAAAACTATTCATTTCCACTAGTTTATATACACATGGTTTGGGAAGAAAGGGAAAATAGGGAGATATGTGAGACATAAGTGTTCATTCATTTAACAAGTTTACATGAGGAACCAGCTTGTGTCAGACACTGTCCTTGGTCCTGGGAAAGAAGAAAGGACAAGGTGGGCTGCGTGCATTGGGGAGCGTGCATTTTAGATGGAGAGGCAGAAAATAAAGAACACAGAAACTTATGAAAGATAACAGACAATGATATCAGATAAAATATCAGACATTATAGAATGATGCTATAGAGTTAAAATATGATATGGGGGAGAGAGACTGGATGGGCACCATAGACTAGGCGCTCAAGGAAGATCTAAGGCAGGAACGTGCCGCCATGCCAAAATCGAGGTGAAAGCAACTGGAAGGACAGCGTAAGGAAAAAACAGCTTGGTACTTACAGAATTGAAAGCATGAGGTAGCTGAAGTGTACTGGAGAGAGAGACAGTAGGAAGAGGTGAAATGGTAGGAGATGAAGGGAGGGGGTGGATTCTGTAAGGTTTATCCACCAAGGCACAATTTAGATCAAAGCAAGTCCACTGGAGAGCCTTTGGAAGGCTTCAGCAGGAGGAAGGTTAGTCTGGTTGCTGAACTGCAGCAGGGAGATCAGTTTAGAGGCAACTTGAAAAGAGCTAGAGAAATGAGAACATACCAACCAAGTTTTCAGGAAATAAACTCTCTGACTGGAAACTTTTTATATGTTAGTGGGTATATGAACAAGAATATAAAGATACATTATGAAATTTCATTGAAGAACATCTTTTCCTAGCATACGTACAAAGTTCATCCAGATAAGACCAAATTCACGGCTGTCACTGATACTCCTGTACTGCTGCAAGCCCAGCTCAACACGAAACAGCTTAGCGACGTGAGTGCTCTGTGCAAGTGCGAGTGACCTAGAATGCTGTGTTTATGTGAAATAGAAGCATTTTCCTGCTTAATCTTCATGGGCTCATCTATCATCCCAACAGTGTCATTTTTCAAGATTGGTTTAATAAAATGCAGATGAAGCTGCCAGATTGAATTGTAGCCTCAGGAAAGATGGTGTTAGATGAAAATAAAAGTAATGAATATTTCTTCCATAAGTCACCAATTTTTACTGGGGAATTTGCTCATTAAGATGTGTCACACACCAAAAATAATGTAGACTAAGGCTTGATAGCAACTTAAAAAACAACAAGAGCATTTATCTGTGTAGATAAAGGCAAACATTTCCCGTTTTGAGTTTGCTAACAAAGACTTTATAAGAAGGCAAAAAGCACAGAAACAAGAAAGACATCAGGCAGTAATAAGAAAACTAACATAGGGTCTTGAGACAGAATTCAAACAGTCATGTGAGAGGGGGTGAGTGAGGGGACACTTCAGATTGGGTGGTCAAGGAAGATCTAAAGCAGAACGGTCCAGCCATGTGAAGAACAGTGCAAGAACAGCAGTGCTTCCCAAACATTCACTTTCACGTGATCACCCAGTGTCCCTGCAACAGTATTCTGATTCAGTAGGTCGGGAGGGATATGCTGACTCTCTAACAGGCTTCTAGGTGGTGCTGATGCTGCTGTTGGTAGACCACACTTTGAGTAGCAGGTCATAGAATTCAATACATTCTGAGTGTTCGTGTCCTGAAGGCACAGCCTAAAGGTTTAGATCAGACAATGAGTTTCCCATACATACGTTGGGATAGATAGCATTTACAAAATGACAATACAAACTAGATTCCACCACAGTCCTGAAAGAGGGAGTGAGGGTCTAGGCTCTGTAATGGCCTTTGACTGGATGGACTACCTCCTTGAGGCATTTTTCTGAAAAAGGGAAGGAATACTTAGTTTTGTGTGTGTGTGTGTGTGTGTGTGTGTGTGTGTGTACACACTCTTCTACATGCACTCAAGGAAATTCTGATCCTGAACTGTTTGGATATCCTCTACTGTTTTCTAGCTGAATTACAAAGCAAAGCATGAAAGTGAGAAATTCAAGTGCAATGTACCAGCAGATGCTCCACAGTTTATCCAACACAGAGTCAATGCCTATAACTTGAGCGACGTAAGTACCAAAGCCACAGAAATCTATCATTGCGTGTATTTGCAAAGAGGAGATGTATTGGGTGTTTTAGAAGACCAGATTAGGAGTTCTGCAACTAACCAACTATGGAGATTGTTTCCATAGTGTGAGTGGAACTTTTAAGGCCTAAATGGTCAGAAGGCACTTACTTAGCTATCCTTTTTTTATTTTCCACATTCTCTGTTACCATCAGAAACATCCTCTGAATTACCTCCCCCCACCCCGCTAATCTCTAGAGTTTTGTAAGATCTCTCCTGTAAAAGTTGCATTTCACCTTCTCAAAATGTTTGTCATTTTACATTGTCCTTTATACATCAGGGCAGCAGAGTCTTTAGAAAGTTCACAGAATGTTAAAGAGTATAGGAGAGAAGCTGGATGACAGATTAATGAATAATTATACTATCATTTGGCAAATAGGATATTTGTAGGTGAAATAAGTCTATATATATAAATTTTCAATCTATTTCTTTTACTGTATGAATCTGTGTTAGATGTTGTTTTTACAATTCCTCTTGCTGAAATTTTTCTGTGCAGAATATCTATAAGCAAGACTGGGAGAAGAGCAAAGCAAAGAAATTTGACATTAAAGTGGACGCCATTCCCCTGCTGGCAGCCAAAGCCAACAGCCGGATTGCCAGCGATGTGAGTATGGCCTGGGCACCTGGGCAGGGCGCCCTCGGTGACATTTCCTGATGGATGGGCTCTGGCATGTGTGATGTCTTTACAGGTGATGTACAAGAAAGACTATGAGAAAAGCAAAGGGAAGATGATTGGAGCCCTCAGCATTAATGATGATCCCAAGATGCTGCACTCTTTGAAAACGGCCAAAAACCAGAGTGATGTGAGTGTCTTTGTGAATATGTCTTATTTTCAAAATGGCATCTCTGTTAACATGCCCAAGGGTGGTAGCATATAAAAGGATTCCATATCCAGGGGCACCTGGGAGGCTCAATCAGTTTGAGCATCCAGTGTAGGCTCAGATCATGATTCGTGGTTTGTGGGTTCAAGCCCCATATTGGGCTCGGTGCTGACAGCTCGAAGCCTGGAGCCAGCTTCTGATTCAATGTCTCTCTCTCTTTCTCAAAAATAAACAAACATTAAAAAAAAATTTTTTTTTTTAAAAAAGATTCCATATCCATGGGCTCTGCCATGTTCACAACAAGTTGCTGAGGAGAAATTTTGGAAGCAGAATAATTTCCCAGATTCTTGTACCTCTCAGTGTTTAAGGAAAGAAATTACTGATTTATACTTGATGTCCATTACACTTTGAAAAATGTATGCTTTAATATTTAATAGAATATTGATTTTAATTCTCAAAACATTTTGGAAAAATTGCTAAATATTTTCATATTTTCTCCTGATTGAAAAAGAACCTTTAAAATGATGGTTTTAAAACTGTCTATATATTGGAAGAAAATCATGTGTCACAGATAAAAATCTTATTAACTATTGTTCTTTATTAACTTTAGTAATTAATACTGGCATAGGTTCAGGAAAAATAATCCATTGATTATAGGCCCCTCTGAGAATCTGATAAAAGTCTTGGACCATTCATCTGGAAAGATGAACTTTTTCTTCGTGCCTTCTGTCTGAGTTTCAGAGAATTGATGAATTCCCTAAGGCTTCCCTATAGTCCAACTCTTATCTTTTGATTAAAATCCTACTGTAGAGAATAAAACCTCTATTGCAAGTTGCAGTGTATACTGTTTAAAAAACATTCAGAGAATTCCTTAAGAGTGGTTAAGAATGTTCAAAATAGCTTGCAAATATTATTTTTCTTAAATAGAAGGATGCTTGTATCATTTACTTTCATTTCAAACATGTGTTCATATAATGATCTATAAATACCTTTCTTTAAATCATTTTGCATTTTCCATACAGTCACATAGCATTTTAAACCATCATATTCAGTAATAACTTTCTCTAATAACTTCACATTGAATTATGTTAGTATACAGTAGTCACATACATAATACTGTGCTTTTCACTAGATCCTTATCCCTTCTCAGCTCAAAAGGTTATAGCTGTCTGTTGACAGTGCATATATGTTTATCTTTAGTTCTTCATCCTATCCCAGAACCCATTAGAACACTAAGCACAAAGTAACTGTTCAGTAAATACTTGTTAATTGACACTGGCAACCAAAAGAGATAGTCAGTGATGAATCATTCTCACAGAATATCCAGGCTAAATGCTAAGCTGCAGGTACAGAATGTGCATAGCTTTTTAAAGAGAATCTTTTAAAGTTATTTGGACCTTTGACAGCATTTTATACACGCAGATATGTGTGAACTGGTATGAGCATGAACAAAAGAGTCAAAACCATTCAGTCAGAAACACTAATGCTGTTGCCACATTGCTTTACCAGTTTTTCAGTGTCCATGCATACTGTCAGAAAATTTCCATGTTTTATTTTTATAAACCAAAGTCTAGGTTTTATAATTAAGTGCTAAGTTTGTTCAGTGAGAGTAACTGCTCACAAAATATTTAGAAAGAAGATCATATTCCCTAAGAAAGCTAAAAGATCAAGTCATTTGCAAAAGGAATTTCTACAGAAGATTTGTAAGGCATAGATTACATTTACTATCCTAGGTCACTGTCTTTAATGCTTACATGATTATGGAGAGATATAATGGGTTTAGATTTTTCCTAGAGGCACCGGGTCAGAATTTTTCTCTCTGTTAAGGCAATTGGTGAGTGGACACGATGAAGCTGGGACTTTGACCTAATTAGCACCCTGTCTAATATTCCAGAAAACCAGCCAATGGAAGTGCCTTCTGAGGCCCAGTCAAGACATTTGGTTTATGAGAACACTGTAATAAGTGCCAAGGTTACTTTCATGGCTCAGTTTCACAAACTTTTCTCCTTTGAGGTCTTATTACTGCTGCAATCTGAAGC
Source organism: Hyaena hyaena (assembly GCF_003009895.1). Lineage (NCBI taxonomy): Eukaryota > Metazoa > Chordata > Mammalia > Carnivora > Hyaenidae > Hyaena > Hyaena hyaena. Next base: position 63,048 of record NW_024082126.1, on the reverse strand, counting down.
TTCTTTTAAATTGTTACCAATATTAAACTTGGTATGAAAAACCTTTGGGATTCTCAGTGGAGCTTATCATAGTCAGGTTGAAAACTCAATAACCATTTAAATATGATGTTAAGAAAGCCAAGTAGTCAAGTGTAAAGCTCTATTCATGAAGTAGTCATTTTATATAATCAGAAGAATGAAATGATTGTCATAAAATTGTCATCAATTAAAAAATATTTCCTTATTGGAAAACAATTCAAAGATTAGATTGCTTTGGTAAAAATAATGCTTGTTAAAAGTCCTTGAAAAACCCTGTTTTAAATAAAATAATACCTGGCTGGAGCAGAAGTTGTGGGCCACTCCTAATGTCTGACATTGCTCTTTAATCTAAAAAGAGATTTGAGAAAATCTGTCCATGTATGATTTTGTGTGTGTGTTGAGGGGGGAGGGAAGCATTCAGTAATGTGTAACATATAAACATATTATAAGAAAATAGAAATACTCAGTTCTCTAACTCATGTCTGTTGTTTATGGAGATTTCTGTGCTTTTCTGGAACTCCATTGAGGATTTGTGGTAATAAATGGAAATTTCCTATTCATAGCGTGAATATCGTAAAGACTACGAGAAGTCAAAAACCATCTACACTGCACCTCTTGATATGCTCCAAGTCACTCAAGCTAAAAAATCTCAGGAAATTGCCAGTGATGTGGACTATAAGCACATCTTACACAATTACAGCTACCCACCCGATAGCATCAATGTGGATCTCGCCAAGAAGGCTTATGCACTACAGAGTGATGTGAGTAGTCCGATTTTCTCTATTCCCTCTTTCTAAGGTGGAAACTGAAGTAATCTTTAAGTGGAGTCATGTTCTTGACAATTCTCAGAAGTGTCTGTCTGCATTGTCTTCTGTATGTAGCAAGTATGTAGTTGGAAAATGACTCTTGTGGTTCTATAAAAGCATGCCCTTCAGAGTTAGAGAGACGTGGCTCTAGCATGAACCCATCACTATATCCCTTTCTTATAAACCTGGAATAAAATAAATGTTTTGAGAATTTGAATTCATGTGAAATACTTAGCTTAGTGTCAGGCCCTGGTGAATTCTCAGTAAACATTCACTGTTGTTATCATCACCATTATCACAATCATCTCCTTCATTATTATCAATAATTTCTTGTCTACTTTCTGTTTCTATGAGCTGGACTACTCAGTAGGCCTCATACACGTAGAGTCATTTGGTATTTGCCTTTTTGTTACTGGCTTCTTTGACTTAATGTAATGTCCTCAAGGTTCATTCATGTTGCAGCATGTGTCAGAATATCCTTCCTTCTTGAGGTTGAGTAATGATCCATTATATGTATATACCACGTTTTATTTATCCATTCATCCATCAGTGGACATTTGGGTTGCTTCCAACTTTTGGCCATTGTGAATAATGCTTCTATGAATGTTGGTGACAAATACTTATTTGAGACCCTGCTCTAAATTCTTTTGAGTATGTATTCAGATATGGAGTTGCTAGGCCACCTGGTAATTCTATTTTTAATTTTTTGAGGAATCACCCTACTCTTGTACAGCAACTGTACAATTTGCAGTTCTCATCACTAACAATCTCTATGCATTATTATCTAGTTCTTTAATTTTGCTAAGTTTCTTTCTCATAAGCAGAAAACAAATAGTTCTTGATATTTTTAATTCCAATTAAAAGGCCCACACTAAACAACAATTTGAATTTTGTATCTAGAATGTGAGTTTTAGGTACCTCCTATAGCCAGACAATAAGAGTGGCCTTTTATTTTAATAACATCAAGTAACTGTCCCCAAAATAGGAGCAATTCCAAATGATAATGACCTTCCATAAGCAAATTGAGTGTGACCACCTTAAAGTACATGTTACAAACACTCCTAAGCTAACCATTACATATGAAGGGCAATGTATACAAACACATAGTGCAAATTAACTATTATCAAATCTTATCTAATCAGAAAATGAGCAAAATTATCCATCTTCGATGTGGCCTTCAGTCCTAACTTGATTTAGAGTTCTAGGGAACAAACATTTCACATTTGATTATCTAAATATAACAATTTTATTTATTCTTTGAAATACAGCTTTCAAGGTAGCATTTGTCCAGATTGGAACTTGAGTTCACATACTTCCCTTCAGTTGAAAATAGATGTAATGGAATGTATGCCAGCTAGAAGAGCAGTGATAACCTAAGGGCTGTTAAAATCTCTCACCGGGGCGCCTGGGTGGCTCAGGCAGTTAAGGGTCCGATTTCGGCTCAGGTCATGATCTCGCAGTCCGTAGGTTCGAGCCCCATGTCAGGCTCTGTGCTGACAGCTAGCTCAGAGCCTGAAGCTGCTTCCGATTCTGTGTCTCCCTCTCTCTCTGACCCTCCCCTGCTCATGCTCGGTCTCTCAGAAATAAATGTTAAAAACATTAAAAAACATTAAAAATCTCTCACCAAGGAAATATTTAAAATGGCCTTAACATATGGTGGAAGGAAGCTGGTCAGAAATCCTAAAAATACCATTCTGGGTAAAATGTTAATGATTTTATGAGTAAGGATGATGCTGAACAAAGAACAATAACCTCTCCGTTGGTGTTGTAGGTTGAATACAAAGCCGACTACAACAGCTGGATGAAAGGCTGTGGCTGGGTGCCTTTCGGGTCCTTGGAAATGGAAAAGGTGAAGAGAGCTTCAGACATCCTGAATGAGGTAAAGCCGTCCTGTGTGCCACAGACAGAGAGTTGGGAATGTGCTATGTTAAAACCCCCAAAACTGTGGAAGCACCTTCTTTACTGCTTTATTCTCTAGTAATTATTGCTGAGATTAAAAACAAAACCACATGCATGAATTATCCAGGTAGATAAGCATACTCCTTTATGTTACCAAAACACTTCCGTTAACCATTCATGATAAAAAATATTTTTAAATAACTTTATCAGGGTATAATTTGCATACCATAAAATTCACCTATTTTAAGTGTACATCGAGACAAATTTTAATAAGTTCATATAGTTGTCACCATAATTGTAAGCTGTTTCTAGTACACCAGTGTTTCCTTGAAAAATTTCTGCCTCCATCTTCAACATCAGGCAACCATAGATTTGCCTTCTGTTACTATAGGTTTGCTTTTCTTTTTTTTTTTAAATTTTTATATTTTATTTATTTTTGAGAGGAAGAGAGATATAGAGCATGAGTGGGGGAGAGGCAGAGAGAAGAATACATACAGAATCTGAAGGAGGCTCCAGGCTCTGAGCTGTCAGCACAGACCCCATTGCAGGGCTCAAACTCACAGACCCTGAGATCGTGACCTGAGCCGAAGTCGGACCCTAAACCTACTGAGCAACCCAGGAGCCCCTCTATAGTTTTGCTTTTCTAGAAATTTCTTTTGTATCAGATTTTTTCCACTTTGTACTTTTTTGAGGTTCATCTGTGTATCTGCATGTGTCTGCAATTTGTTCTCTATTATTATTGAATAATATTTGTATAGCTATATTGCATTTTGGTTGTCTAACAGTGGAACATTCCCATTGCTGTCAGGCAAATCCATCATCAGGGAGGGTAGCCTACATAATGAAGGGATTGAGGTGCTTGAGTTGTCTTCACACTCAAGTTTCTGTTGTCTTGTGCTTTTGCTTGCTTTTGGTGAACAACATTTTATCAGATTTTTCAAAAAAGTTCTAGGTTGGTAGTTTTCAGAAGTCTAAAGCTGAGTGATGCTGCTTTGTACACAGAAGTGGGATGTATAATATGCACAAAGGAAGACGACTGGGAGACAAGATGGAGAAGAATATAGGAATGTAGCTAGAAGCTGCCAGCTTCTAATTAAAACATCTTCCAATGTCCTCTCTCCTGGAGATCCTCAGCACTTTAGTGATAACCTGTGTACTAAGCACATGGAGGCTGTGGAATAAAAATCCTCCCTCTCATCCAGGATCCCCTAGCTGTTACCCTTATTCCTCTGTCCCTCCTTCCTCAGCCAGAGAGCTTCCTTACTTCTCTACCTCAGGTGGAGTGACAGGAACTTCAGAACCTGTTAGTGACATACAAAGACGCTCTGAATTTCCTTGTGTGCTTTTCTGCAATCCTTTAGAAAACTTTGTGGTGTTTCTGGGTTCTGTTTGTTGTTTGCTTGTTGTTTTTTTTTTTTTAAATGTTTTTTATTTATTTCTAGGAGAGAGAGAGAGACAGCGTGAGCAGGGGAGGGTCAGAGAGAGAGGGAGTCACAGACTGAAACAGGCTCCAGGCTCTGAGCTGGCAGTCAGCACAGAGCCTGACGCGGGGCTCGAACCCACGAACCGCGAGATCATGACCCAAGCGAAAGTCGGACGCTTAACCGACTAAGCCACCCAGGCGCCCCTGTTGTTTGCTTGTTTTTTACAGTTGGCTTAAAAAAAAATAACCTATAGTCAAACTGGCTAACGTACAGTATGTACAGTGTGCTCTTGGTTTTGGGGGTAGATTCCTGTGGTTCATCACTTACATACAACATCTGGGTTCTATTTAGTTAAGAGTGCCTTTTTCATTTTGTAAGCAAGAAATAAAGTCTGGTTCCTGAAAGTTGCATTGGTCTGTGTTGCCCCAGACAATCCAAAATTAAGCCAATTTTTAAAACACTGGCTTTTGTATTGTATTTATCTTTTCCCCCAAGCCAACCATGAACCTAGTATTTTTACATTTTAAAACCAAGAAAAGTCCCCGTCCCTTCAAAGTATATTTCAGAGATTTTTTTTATATATTAGCCTTCAGTGAATGTAACATTATTGGTTTTCTTTTTTAAATTCATCAAACAGAAAAAATACCGCCAACATCCAGACACTCTCAAGTTTACCTCGATTGAAGATGCTCCGATTATAGTACAGTCTAAAATCAACCAGGCTCAGAGAAGTGATGTAAGTGTTAATCCTACCCATATTTAATAAATTTTATTTAGTACATTTGTGTTCCTACTATACTGATTACCTGTAGTTTTTATGCAATCTGAAGAGACTCAGTTATGTGAGCAATTGTAATTCTCCCAGCTTTTCATTAATAAAGCATACCTAATTCATATCTTTAGAATATTATGTATACTGGGCTGACTGTCCTTTCAGCCATTTAACATTGCTGTCCAAGGAGAAGGTAAGAGGGTCTTCTCTTGACGACCAGAAAGACTATAAGCCTATTTCCGGAAAAGACCAGGAAAACGAATATAGGCAATATACCTTATGGAGGAGTTACGTTGTAAGTCAGAGCTAAGACAGAAATCATATAAGCTACCCCTAAGTCCTGTCAGTCACCCACAGATATGATATAGATGGTTTGTGTATCCTACCCAGTTTTCCTCTTCTGTGCTAACGAAAGTGTCTGCAGGTTAACATTTTTATTAGGTCACTTCCCCGGGCTAACTTCCATGAGGTGCCCCTATCGAAATCCAGAGGTTCCTAAGGCATATGTAAGGACCTTTCCCAGGGCCAAACAGGTACCACGTAGGATCCTGTGCATTGTATATGAGACCTTGAAGCCCACAGATCTTTGCAGGTGAATGTGGGAGTGACACAGGGAATGTCTTTCATAAAAAGCACTTCTGTGCAGTGTGATCGCTCTGAAATTATCTTCCTGTATCATTTAAGCCCTCTTCCCTACTTTCTTTGTTTATGCATTTTTTTCCCTCTTTCAGGTTGCCTACAAAGCCAAAGGAGAAGAAATTCTTCACAAATACAGTCTGCCAGCAGACCTGCCCCAGTTCATCCAGGCTAAAGTTAATGCCTACAACATCAGTGAGGTGTGCATATGAAGTCAGCTGCTGATCACATGTGAAGTCTTTTCTAAATGTGGCCTGAATTGCATTCAAATGACTTTTTTCTTTCAGAGTATGTACAAAACAGACTTGAAAGATTTGAGCAAGAAGGGATATGACCTGAGATCGGACGCGATTCCCATCAGAGCTGCCAAGGCTGCCAGGCAGGCGGCAAGTGACGTAAGTCCAGCTGGTGGTCACCTGTGTGTACGCAGGAAGTGTGGGAGAGGTGGACTTGTTACCCTGAAGGCACCACGTCTGCTGTCCCTAACTGGAAGCGAGTTCTGAAAACTATTGAGGGGAAATTCCCTAAATAGATGAGTTCTCCTGGGGGTTTGGATTTTACTGACCAGTTCTCATCAAACACCCTAAGTTAAAGGTGTCATCCATATTGCTACACAAACTCATGTTATTTCTCTTGTGGAAATAAACAAGTCACTCATTCTCTAAATTATAATAGCCTCCTGGTAGTAAGATTTTTATCTCAAAACTTCCTTAATTTATATCAATTCCCTCTTTCCCTTACTTCTTTTTACTTCTTTGCTTCCAGAGATGGATGAATTGGCCCTAAATTTCGTACTAACGATTAGGTTCCATGAAAGTGAGGAATCTTGTTAGTCTTTTTCTTTCCTGTATCTTACTTTGACCCAGCTGTGAACTAGTTACTTTCCTCTTTGAGATTTAAATCAAATTGACTCAAGTCCCTATCAGTTGACCTAGAACTAGTGGCTACCCTCCCATTCTGGTTGCTGCAGATAATCTGAGGTTGATTGTCTTTTCATCACCTCCGGCTCCTGGCTTGCACATGATGGTTTTGCTCTGGCTCACCTGGACTCCCCTCCCATAGATTCACTTCCCTTTCCGGTCTGCATGATCCAGAGATGGAACACAGTCCCCTCCTTTGGTTTCCCAAGCACAACCTCACTGATTGAAATGAAGTTCACTTTGCACCAATGTAAATAACTTACAGCTGAATAATAAATATCTGTATCCTAAAAGCTCTGCCATCCAAAACTTCTTATCCTTCCCCTTTCTCTGTGGGCATTCTCCTCCAGCTACTCCCCAGCCCAACACACACACAAGCCTTCCTTCACATCTCTGCTTTAGTTTCCCATGCTTCTTCCCAGATCTCCCCAAGCAAGTTCACTTCTTCTCACCTGATTATTCAGAGCTGATTTGTATTTACATACAACTGGTTCTGGATCTCTCTTTTGATATCCAAAGACTCATTAAAATTCTTTTTTTTTAAATTTTTAATGTTTTTTAAATTTATTTCTGAGAGAGAGGGAAGGAGGGAGGGAGAGAGGGAGGGGAGGGTCAAAGAGAGAAGGAGATACAGAATCTGAAGCAGGCACCAGGCTCTGAGCTAGCTGTCAGCACAGAACCCTATGTGGGGCTCGAGCCCACGAACCGTGAGATCATGACTTGAGCCGAAGTCGGAGGCTTAACCGACTGAGCCACCAGGTGCCCCCAAAGACTCATTAAAATTCTACTGCTACTCTGCTAGGAATTTACCCAAGGGATATAGAAATGCTGATGCATAGGAGCACACGTACCCCAATGTTCATAGCAGCACTCTCAACAATAGCTAAAACATGGAAAGAGCCTAAGTGTCCATCAGCAGATGAATGGATCAAGAAGATGTGGTTTATCTATACCATGGAATACTACATGGCAATGAGAAACAATGAAATCTGGCCATGTGTAGCAACATGGATGGACCTTGAGGGTGTTATGCTGAGCGAAATAAGTCAGGCAGAGAAGGACAAATATCATATGTTTGCACGTATAGGAGGATTAGGAGGAATTTAACTGAGGAACAAGGGGGAGAAGAAGGGGGGAAATGGTGGGGGAAAGGGAGAGAGGCAAACCATGAGAGACTCTTGAATGCTGACAAAAACGGAGGACTGATGGATGTGGGGGGGGTGGGCATGGAGGGGGGTGCTTGTGGGGATGAGCCCTGGGTGTTATATGGAAACCAACTTGACAATAAACCATTTGTTAAAAAAAAAAAAATTCTACTGCTACTATAATTCTACCTTGTCACTGACATGAATTGTGGTAATACCCCCATCCCAAACTCTCTCAGATGGCAGAAGCAGCTACAGACAATCAAATGGGCTCTATATAACATTTTCATTTTACCAGGCTACATTTCAAACTGTATACAAATGCATATCTAACCGTTTGGTTATTGAAGTAATTTCTGGGGAGCTCCATTGCTTTAAATCATGGTCTCATTGTTCAGTAAAATATTCATAACTACATTTTAAAATATACCTGCTTTTGTTTCTAATAGGTTCAGTACAAAAAAGATTATGAAAAAGCCAAAGGAAAAATGGTTGGCTTCCAAAGTCTCCAAGATGACCCTAAACTGGTTCATTATATGAATGTGGCCAAGATCCAGTCAGACCGGGAGTTTAAAAAAGACTATGAAAAGACAAAGACGAAATACAACACGCCACATGATATGTTCAATGTTGTGGCAGCGAAGAAGGCTCAGGACGTTGCCAGCAATGTCAATTACAAGCATTCGCTCCATCATTACACCTACCTGCCTGACGCCATGGACCTGGAGTTGTCTAAAAACATGATGCACATACAGAGTGATGTAAGTGACACTCCACCAGACAGTCCCCCTCTGAGGTCAGAATCTGTGTGAGAACCCACCACTCGGGGTACTGACTCCTCTTCTTTCCCTGTGCCATAGAATGCCTACAAGGAAGACTATAACACCTGGATGAAAGGCATAGGCTGGATACCTATTGGCAGTCTGGACATAGAAAAAGTTAAGAAGGCGGGTGATGCCTTGAATGAAAAGAAGTACAGACAACATCCAGACACCCTCAAATTTACCAGCATTGTGGACTCCCCAGTTATGGTCCAGGCAAAACAGAACACAAAGCAAATCAGTGATGTAAGTACAATGAAAGAGAGGGGGCAAAGAATGGAGAGAGACTTTAACAAAATAAATAGCAGCTCAGATTTTTTATTCATCTAAGCCAATAATTTTTATTTAATTTAATTTAAAAATAATAATTAAAATTTTTTTTAGTTTGGGCATCAATATTTTTTTTCTTCTATTATTTCCTTTTTAAAACTTCCTCTTGAGCTGCCTTTGAAATACTGTTATTGGATAAATTTGTCATGATGACAAAGTTCTACTGTAGGACTACATATGTGTCTGCGTACACACACACACACACACACACAAAACTTAAGTTTAAGTCCCAGACACTTTGGCAAATTCATCATATTCAATTCTACATTAAGTTACTTATATTTGCTTTTCGTGTATAAAATACTAACACAGGGAAATAATTCACATGGGTGTATGGTTTTGCTTCTCAGAATTCATCACATACAAATATTATAGAGGCTTTCAAAAACTTATATCTTAGAGATTATCATGTTGTTTGTCTGCCTCTCCACGAACGATGTATATGATCTGGCTACAGTGAGATCTAAAGGAAAGTTAGAAGAATTAAAAGGACATCAAAATCATTCATTTATTAATTCATTGAATGAATGTTTTTGAACACGTTCCTTGTGCCAGGCACTGTATTATATGCTGATGGTATAAAGGTGACACAGACGAGAATTAGTCAGATATAGGATATGACAAGGTTATGAGATAGGAGTATAAGATGGCATGGATAAAACCAGAGCATTGTCCTACCCAGAGGTGGATGCTACAGGAGAGATATGTGCCAAATAAATACAAGGGAAGAGATAACTACCGGCCAAGGCTTCCCTAGCAAATAAGGAAAGCGTGCATTCTTGGCAAAAGAGAAAACAGAATGACTGTCAAGAGGTAATGAGTAGAAGGACAATGAAGGGCTTGGGATTATTATCTCATCATTGAGGGTCTTGTGTCCTAATTTATGTTCTGGACATTGTGGGGTAGGTAATGGGAAGTACTGAAAATTTTAATCCTTGGAGTTGCATTATCAGTTCTGTGTTCTAAAAGATCTGACAAGTGCTGAGATTGCATTGGTGAGGGGAGAGTTTGGAGGTAAGGAAATGGCTTAAAAGCTATGGCAGAAATCTAACAGAAGTCTCATTTGGACTTCAACTAAAGCAGTAGCAACAGGAAAGGATATGTGTAGAAGGTAAAACTGATGAGGTTCTGTGAATGCTGTGAAAGCATAGCTATGGTTTCTAAAGGCAGCGCGGAAGTAAAGATACCTCTTGGGTTTTTGGAAGGAATTATTTAGAGTTTGAAGCTTCAAATGGTATCAGCCACTTTAAATTTTTTTAATATAATATTTTATTTCTGAGAGAGAGACAGCGTGAACAGAGGAGGGTCAGAGTGAGAGGGAGACACAGAATCTGAAACAGGCTCCAGGCTCTGAGCTAGCTGTCAGCACAGAGCCCGATGCAGGGCTTGAACCCACTGAACCTGATCTTGACCTGAGCCAAAGTCAGGTGCTTAACCAACTGAGCCACCCAGGCATCCTGGTATCAGCCACTTTAGACTTTATTGATGATAAATGCATATCACTTTATATGTGATATTCCACATAGATGTGCCTAGAGATTTATATGAATAATGACAGGCAAGAGATTGGAAATCTACTTGTGATTTCAGTAGGGTTTTAATTTTAGAAAGTAGGCAATTTCTTTTCTATTACCAAGAGGAGGATACAATACAGGTTCTATACCATGCACTTAGATGTCTTGCAGACATCTGCAAAAGAATAAAATAGGGTAAATATGAAATGGTAAACCTTTTGAGTATGCTGGGTTTGTGATTAAGTGCCTTCATGTTATGAAGACATCACTATATGGTTTTATTGCTGCAATTATAATTGGAAAGTTTTTAGCAGAAGTGAGGGACTCATTCTAACTGCCATTTTCTAAATCCTTAAGAACTGTTAACTCTACTAGCAAACACTGAACGTTTCTGGCTTTGGTGAATCTTGTTTATTCATAAGTTCAAATGTGAAACCCTATTGTTTTCTATTCATCTCAGGCAAAGATTCCTGTTTCCTAGTTTTCTTTCTATTTTAATGCACAAAGTTTTGGGATGTTTCTAAAGATGACAAAATATTTGAGGTTTTTTTTTAAATAGGAAAATACCGTTCATGATTTTTAATAATAGAAATAGTGGTGGACTGTGCTAAGTGTGCAATTAAATTAAGTGTGCAACTAAAGGCTTTTTGTGCTATCTGTAATGCATTTTATTTTTGTGATTGTGTGTTGCAGGTCTTATACAAAGCTAAAGGAGAAGACGTGAAGCATAAATATACTATGAGTCCTGATCTTCCTCAGTTTCTCCAGGCCAAGTGCAATGCTTACAATATAAGTGATGTAAGTAGGGTTCTTGTTGGTGTGTGAAATCCAGACCTGATGGTAAAATAATAGAATTTTAGAGTAGAATGGGGTCTTGATAATTATTTAGGTCAATTTCCCACATGCCCTGTATGAAGCCTATCTCCTGATGATGGCTCTCTGCCTCTTGAGTCACCCTTTTCAAGGGCAGGACAACTGGAAAGGATGCACCCATTTTCCCATCCATAGAGTCCAGCATCTGTTCCTCCTGGTCTTACAAGCAGACAAAGTTATTACCTTGCAGAATAAATTAAATCCTTTTATTACAGTAACACTGAAATTTCTAAAGTTAACCCCTGGGTCTTCCCTTGATCTTTCTTTCATAAGACGAGCCAACTTCCTTTTCTCCATTTGGTCCACACATACCCTGGTTTCCAGAATCTTTATTCTAAATCCACTCCAGTTTCTCAGTGTTCCACTTCAGTAGGTAGCCAGACCAGGTCTGGGTGAATAATTGATGCAGAGTCCTATAATTTCATGCTACACAAAGTGTGACATTTTGCTAATGTGACTTCCTAACACAGAATATACTACTGGATATTCCTTTATCTTTTATAGCTGGAAAAGAACAAAACAATCCCAGTAATTGAGGAATCCCTTTAGTTGCTTAATATGCAGCATGCTGACATCCTTTTTCCTTTTATATCCCAGGTCTGTTATAAACGGGACTGGCATGATTTAATAGCCAAGGGCAACAATGTGCTGGGTGACGCTATTCCCATCGCTGCAGCCAAAGCTTCCAGAAACATTGCTAGTGATGTGAGTAAAAATTATAGGTGAAATGTGGGTGATTGCCTTTTTAAATAGTAATCAAATGTGTGCTTGTCTAAATGATACCACACTGAAAACAATATGTTGAATTAGTGACATGCACATTCTCCACAAAATATTGTTTTGAAAACCTGTCACTTTTTCAACACTCTGTGATTCTTTTCAGTTGACCCCACTTGGTAGAGCTGTCATAAATCTGACAGCCACTTTCTCCCCAATTCTAGCCCAAATTACCTTTACTGACACATTTCCCTGACAGCCCACATTTATTTTCAGGGAGAACACCCTAACTGACACTAACATATTAAATTCAGATGACTGCCTGCATCATAATTGTATTAAGAAGATTGGAAAGATGTTATATAAAATGTAAAGATTTTATAAACCAAATGGTAAAAAGGCCCATCTTTATAGAATATAATTTTGGTTTATGCAAATCGATGCCCATTTCATCTGTAATAGGAAAAGATACACTTAACTTCTTCCCGTCATTGAAAATCAAAAATTTCAAAAAGCAAGCATGCCCTGTAGACTTCATGGTCACTTACTATTTTGGAGGCTACAGTCATGGTTTAGGAAAAGAGAAGAAAGAAACCACCCATGGGTACAGACCACCTGGGAGCTAGCAGTGTAAGAATTCTACAGCTTTCCTTGTAGGGATGCCACTGAAAATGTGTTCCTCAAAGATTTGCACACTGCTATGAAATAAATTTCTAGTTTAAAGACAAAGTGAAAGTCTAAAATATGACATTATCTTTTTTTTATTTTACAGCTTGCACAGAGCTTTATCTAACATGCCTAGAAATGTCTTGATAATCCTATTGCCTGCTAAACTCTGGTTTATAAATCAGTGCCTACGTGACAAGAGCAGGGGATCTGTAGAGTTTAGGTGGATTTGCGTTCTCTTACCTAAAAATTGAGGTTTTGACCTGTTACATACAGTAGACTCAGTCTACACGCCGTCACCAGTTCCAACAGTGATGCACCATGGGCTGCAGAGCCTTTGTGGTTAGGTCTTAACTGATGGGGAAGCTCACAGCCATCCTTGCCTTTACTGCAGTTCTTTAATTCCTCTGCAGCTGCTTCAGCAGTGAGCCTGGAAGGTAGCTGCTGAAAAAATGGGTGGGGAAGGCCCAGCTCCCTGCCCAAGCATCTAAATTGATGCCACCTAGAAAGAAGAGGGCTTTTACTTTAACTTCATTCAGTCGGCCTGAGACAACACAGTGCTGTTTTCCACGCCACACCCCAAGAAATACTGAGTGTGATCTTGCACATGGAATCCTTTAGAGTTTCTTCTGCATCTGTTGCATACATATCACTCGGCCAGTGGGAACAGCAAATGGAAGGTTTTCTCAATTTCTAATATTCTATAGTGTATGATAACATTCTATGATGGTGATAACATATTGGCTTGAGAAAATTCACATCCCCAGGAAACCAAGAGGTATTGGCCATATATTTGGAAGGTGTGTTGTTTATATTAAGCATGAAAATTCAGTTGGCTTTAAGTAAAGTTCTACATGCAAATGCATTTGTAGGATTTATAGCAAAAAAAGAAATGGAGCCTGAATTGGTCATGCTACCCACTTATAAGCCAGCAGTGTTGGAAATAAATGTTTTCACTCTGAACTTTCTGGGGGCGAATGGAGATGGGTGGGTATGGTTTGTACTTCTTGTACAATCTTCCAGAAAGTCATAATGTTCTAAGTGCCTTTGTATGTGAATATACTTGCTACACCTAATGCTATCAATGCCTAGGACTTTGCTAACCAAATTTTGCCTTTGCAGTATAAATACAAGGAAGCTTATGAGAAGTCAAAGGGAAAGCAGGTGGGTTTTAGAAGCCTCCAGGATGATCCCAAGCTGGTCCATTATATGAATGTGGCAAAGTTGCAGTCAGATCGTGAATACAAGAAGAACTATGAGAACACCAAAACCAGCTACCATACCCCTGGGGACATGGTTAGTATTACTGCTGCAAAGATGGCCCAGGATGTTGTCACCAACGTCAACTACAAACAGCCGATACATCATTACACATACCTACCCGATGCCATGAGCCTCGAGCATACCAGGAATGTGAATCAAATTCAGAGTGATGTGAGTATGTATAACATAACAGACCCAGAAATGTTGGTACTTGAGGGATAATCATTTCCCCCCATTTTAGTTGACTTTGCAATACAGTGATATTTGAAAAGTGCATTTTTCGGGGCACCTGGGTGGCTCAGTCAGCTAAGTGTCCAACTCTTGATTTTGGCTCAGTCATGATCTCCCAGTCATGAGATGGAATCCCAAGTCCAGCTCCACGGTGGGCATGGAGACTGCTTGGGATTCTCTCTCTCTCTCTCTCTCTCTCTCTCTCTCTCACTCTCTCACTCTCTCAAAAGGAAAAAAAATACTATATTTTATATATTATTATATACATAATAAACATTACTGAAAGACTAACAAATGCATGGTAGACCAGCTGTTTTTGCTGGCTTTCTGTGTTCCTATTGTAGTCATTGACATCGTCTTCATTATGGATCAAAGGTAGAACTGTGTTCCACTAAGTATATAAACCACCTTGATTCTCAACAAGAGAAAATGGTTTCTGCTTCAGTGGTGATATATATAATGCAAAATAGTATTCTCTATTCTTTCTGAACCCAGGAAAGTTTTTTTCTTTTTTTTAACTAAAAGTCACACTCTCCTGCATGTTAATCTATGTAATAAGTCACCTAAAATGAAGCAGGAAGCCTTTGTGATTGCAGCATGATTCATGGTGAGCTGCATGGGGACGGTATTTAATATTCAGGGCATTTCCTTCTGCAGGAACCAGATTTCTGTAAGAATCCTCCTCTGTAAAGGAAGATATGGTGTTCATTTATAGTTGCTCAATGAAGGTGTCTCTCCCCAGCTGAGATCAGGAATAGCCTAGGTGGACAGTATGGGTGAAATTCAATGTGGTGAGATTTTCAGTGAAATAAAAAAGAAAGCCCAATTTATTGTCAAAAGAGACCATTTTTTTTTAGTATTACCCATGGAAATATGTGGCCTAGATTCCCTCTGTATTGTATAATGCACTTTAACAAGAGACTGCCTTTTCTTATTCCCAAATTCTGGGTAAGAAGCTCAGCGGCAGACATAGTGAGAAGCTTCCCTATAGACCTGAGCATACTGAAAGTGTTGCTATTCATTTCCTTTGGGTAGAATTGCAGATTTCAGAGACATCTCTTGAGTATTCTGTTGGATATCTCCTCATATGAGATTATTCTCTTACAGAATGTATATAAAGATGAGTATAACAACTTCTTCAAAGGCATTGGATGGATCCCTCTTGGTTCTCTAGAGGTTGAGAAGGTCAAGAAAGCAGGTGATGCTTTAAATGAGAGGAAGTATCGACAGCATCCAGATACCATCAAGTTCACAAGTGTGCCTGATTCCATGGGCATGGTTTTGGCTCAGAAGAACACAAAGCAGCTAAGTGATGTAAGTGGTTTCCCTCCAAAAGGGTTTGTCCATGAATAACACCCACTCTACCATCCTACTTAATCCAGCACCTGAAGGTGCATCTGTGTTAGTGAATCAACTGCTTTCAGGATGTAATAAGAAGGCTTTACTTTTGAAACAACTTAGAACTTGAGCATAAAACAGGGAGGGGAGAAGGAGGATTTTCCAGATTTGCTTCATTTCCCAAATGTAGAGAATCTGTGCTATTTATAAACAGACCCCTATCATTATACACATGAAATGAAATAAAATGATTACTGTTACCATCTGTGATTCCATGTGAATTGTAAACCGAGCTACTTACTTGTTGCAACAAGCTACTTACTTATTGTTCTGAGTTGCAACCGTTCTACCTGGCTACACGGGGAGAAGACACAATGTCCTAAGCCTCTTGCATAAGAGCTCTGTGTTCTGTAAAGCAATCCCGAGAGAGGCCTCTGGGGAGGAGGTAAGCAGTTTACTTTCAGAGTCAGCTGAGTCTCCTTTCTGAGCCCAGGTCTATCTGGACCCTTCTTCTTAGAGCCTAATCAAAATGCTCAGTGCTTCATCTCATTTGATAATTTCAAGTTCTGTTAAAATGCCTCCACCAGAAAGAGAACAGTAAGTAATAAGCAAAGATGTGTATTCTTAGCCCCACATATTAGAAGGTGGGGAATGCTTTGCTTGGCTCAGATTTGAGGATTATCCGTGGATTTTCTCAGGCCGGTCCCTGCTCTCACATTACTGCAGATATTTTGAAATTAATTCTATTTTAGTGGTAATAAATGTATAGATTCTTCTGATTTCTTTTGTACTGACTGAGGTGTCCCTTCTCACCGTGTTTTTCCAGTGAGATGGGAGCGCTGCACACTCACTAATTGTCTTCCCCATTCGAATAAATGCCATCAACATCTACCCAGTTATTCAAGCCAGAAACCTGGATGTCATTACTGATGCCTCCCTGTGTGATCCCTCCATCAATACATCTGCTGAGCTAGCCTCCTAAATCCCTCCCAGCGTCCTGTAGAACACTTGTCTTTCAGCTGCCCGCAGTCCTAATTTGGGCTTCCATATCCCTCATGGACACCTGTGTGGTGTCTGGACTTCCTGCCTGGGGTCATGCATGACAACCAGAACTATCTTAAAATATAAATCACATCCCTCTTATACTTCAGCCCTTTTAGTAACTTCTCCTTGAACATCTAAACTTGTTATCTTGGCTGAAAAGACCCTCAGCTCTGTGGCCCTGCTCCCTGTCTTGTTGAAATCTGCCAGGCCCCCTGTGATGCAGGCTGCCTTCAGGCCCTCACACTAGCTGTGCCCTGTGCCCTTCGCAGACTTGAGAGCTCTGCTTTGGCCTGGACCCCTCCCTCCCCTTTCTTCAAGTCTGGGCATAAATGTCACTTCCTTAGACAGCCTTTGCTGACCACCCTTATTTCTTTCCTAAAGTGATTCTATTTACAATGCATCACAAACTCTAGCTCCTACAGTTTACATTTTTATTCTGTCTCCTCTACTGCACTATAACCTTCAGAAAAACATGTCTGCCTTTTTCAACAATTTACATCCAGAAACCTATCTGCCTACCTAGCTCATTCGTGCTGTCCAGTAAATATTGGTGGAATAAGCAAATGGGTATGTGTACTAACACCTTGCCATATGATAGTACAGGTATTTGACTTAGATACGGTAAAACACCAATAATAACCATCCTTTTTAAATGAGTGTGTGCTTGATGAAACTTAAATTTTGTCAGCTAATGACGTTTGCATGCTGCCTCCTTTGTTTTCAGTTGAACTACAAAATAGAGGGAGAAAAGCGGAAGCATAAGTACACTATGGACCCTGAATTGCCTCAGTTTATTCAAGCCAAGGTCAATGCCTTCAACATGAGTGATGTGAGTATTTGGCCAGTTGCCAGTCTAATATCGCTAACATGGGCTTCCTCTTTACAGTTCTGTATAATTATAGCAGTAAGAATTTTAAGGGGAGCAAACTAAGTATGGACCTTTTGAGTCTCTCTTGCAAAGTCATTGAAAAGACATGATGGCTGGTTAACCCAGAGGCCCCTCACCCCCTACTTTGTCCTTGGAATGTACATTCTGCCCACCATTCCCACCATGGAAGACATTTTCAAGGATGCAGCCTTAATAGAGCAATATGTTATTGAGACCATCTGACTGGCATGTGTGACTAACCCCAGTTAAGGCCTCTGTATACATTTTAAAGATTGTGGTGGGCAGCTGAGGAAATCTGATGGTCTCATGGATGCCCATGACAAGCCTTATATATAAGTTGCCTTGCTTATTAATCCTGTCACCTACCAATCTCCAGTGGTCTCTCTCTTTGTTCAGGCTTGCCTTGCACTCCATGTATGGGGCCAATTTTTGAATCAACAGCTTATAGATTGAACCCTTATCATAGAATATGAGACTAGAAGCCACCATAAAATTTGATTTAATACAAGCTTTTCTAAACTGTGGGCTATGACTCATTAGTGGGTTATAAAATCAATCTAGTAAGGTATATTCCATTTTTTAAAAAGTGAATCAAAATGAGATACACAAGATTAGAAAGTACAGTAATGAATAGCCTGTAATAAAGACAAGTATTTGTATAATTTTTGTTTCAATCATTAAAACTTGTATAAAAGTTTATTTTAATTTTCTTTAGAAACTTTTTTTTGCATGTAACTAGCCTCTTGGGTAGTCTAGATTCATAGTTGGTAATGTGTAAATTCACTATTAAGAGTTGTTTCCTTTTGCTTTAAAAAAAAAGTTTTAAATTCTAATTTAGAAACATAATCAAACCTGGATAAAATCGTTCATTTCTTATCTGTGTGATGTATGGGCGCGAGTGCAAGTACGGAGCTCCTTACTTCTCCGCCATCTTGCCCTCTCTCAAAATCGTTCATTTCTTAAAAGATGACTTAAGTCATTCTTCCTAACATTCTAGGCTCTCTTTTATCTCCAAATAAAGTTTTTTTGGTACTAATTTCTATGGTTTTGGCTTATTTAAAAATTTCCCTGCTTTTGTAAGTAATATTTAAACATTACTGGGGCACCTGGGTGGCTCAGTTGGTTGAGCATCCGACTTCGGCTCAGGTCATGATCTCACAGTTTGTGGGTTTGGGCCCTGCGCTAACCACTAGCTCAGAGCCTGGAGCCTGATTCAGATTCTGTATCTCCCTCTGTCTCTGACCCTCCTCTGCTCATACTGTCTCTATCTCTCAGAAATAAATAAAACATTAAAAAGACGTAAGCATTACTTAAGTCTGGGTGGTACTACATCTGAATTTTTTATTTTAGTGTTCATATCTTTCTATAAGTTTAAATTGCTTCATTTCAAAAAAATAAAAAAATTAAAGTATTATATGCTTATTATAGGAAAGTTTGAAAATAGAGAAATATATTCAAGAATAATAATAAAATAATAAGATGCTCTTTCCTTTTTTTCAAGTCTCATTATAAAGCAGACTGGAAGAAAACTCTTGCTAAGGGCTATGATTTGAGACCAGATGCCATTCCAATTGTTGCTGCAAAAAGTTCAAGGAATATTGCTAGTGATGTAAGTCTAATCTGAAGGTAGAAAACTCTTCTCTATATTTTAAAAATCTTTACATGGTATATGAGGCCATATAAGCTATATTAGGAAATAAAATAGTATTAAAATATTTCCTAACATCCCAAGTGCCAATGATTTTTTTATATCATGTCACTTTAAAATCTTTAGAAATTCAATACAAAGAAGAAAATTTTTTAAACTGTGAAATGTTTGTTACTCTCATTGGTATTATTGTTACGAACTTGGAAACTGCTTTTTATTTGAATTTTTTTCAAGAAAAAACCTTGGCATACTAAAATGTCACTAAATCAAAGTCTCCCAAGTATTTTAAAACAATACAATTTTTAACAATATAATTTTGACAAGGAAAGAATCTGATAAAACATAGGGGTGTCTGGGTGGCTTAGTCGGTAAAGGGTCCACCTTTGGCTCAGGTCATGATCTCATGGTCTGTGGATTCGAACCCCGCATCAGGCTCTGTGCTGACAGGTCAGAGCCTGGAGCCTGTTACAGATTCTGTGTCTTCCTCTCTCTCTGCCCCTCCCCTTTCCTCATTCTGTCTCTCTCTCAAAAATAAATACACATTAAAACTTTTTTTAATCTGATAAACCAGGAAGAATTATAGATCAAATGAGAGGATTTTCATTACTTACCTACTTAATTAATTACTTTTTACAAATTAAGTTATATTTTCTATATGAATTGATATACCTTTGTAGAGTAATAATTCATTTGGAACTGAATTTACTCAGGATTACCCAAGTACTTTATAAAGTAATGCAGGTTTCTTTGGAAACGATTATAAAAAAATATATACCAAATCCTTACAAAACTTTTCAGGAACCTCCGAGAATACTCAAAGAATCTAATTATGAATGATCTTGATGTAAACCACAAATTACCCCATTCTTAATTATCCCCAAAGGAAATCTCAAGACCTTCCATTAGAAATACTTTCCTAGTTATTTATTTAAAAATACTAAAAAACTTAGATATTACCTGGATTCAAAACAAATTTGACTGTTGCTTACTTTGTTATATAAATTCAATGTAATGCTTTAGTATTTCCTATAATTGACCCCATCAAACTTCTCTCTGCCTTTCTTTTTAATATAGTTCAAGTATAAGGAGGCTTATGAGAAAGCCAAAGGCAGGCAAATTGGATTTCTCAGTCTTCAGGATGATCCTAAACTGGTTCATTACATGAATGTAGCCAAAATGCAGTCAGATCGTGAGTACAAAAAGGGCTATGAAGCCAGCAAGACCAGGTATCACACACCCTTGGACATGTTCAGTGTGACCGCAGCCAAGAAATCTCAGGAGGCTGTTACCAACACGAACTACAAACAGCCCTTCCACAGCTACACTCTGCTGCCTGATGCCTTGAATGTGGAGCATTCCAGGAATGCAATGCAGATCCAAAGCGATGTATGTAACAGTTAACACGTGAGCATAGAATTAGTTATCCATTTCTAGCTGGTGGGAGGGACAAACAAGAAATTGGCAATTCCATTTACTTCATCTTAAACCTAGTTGGACTCATTATAATTAGGGATCCTTTCTAGAATTTGGAGTTTTAGAATTTCACTCATGTGAACTATATATAGCTTTAACATTTTTGTTTTAGTTACTGTGTGTGTGTGTGTGTGTGTGTGTGTGTGTGTGTCAGACACAATATATGATGTATTCTGTGAAAAGCTAAGAGGTTCAAATGGGTGCAATATACTATCTTTTCCAGTGTAAAATTCTTTTACCTTTTCCTCCAAGAAAGTTAAGTTTAAAAAGGAATTACTGTTCAGATTTTCCCATTCAAAACTACCATGATTTCAATCACTTTGTAATTTGTTTTTTTCCAAAAGATGATAGGGAATAAAAGGCAGGTTATTCTCTTTTCCCTCTTTTTTTTTTCTTTTTGATAATGAGTAAATCATCTAGCCAAGATTTCTCAAGCCCTGACTATTTCTGATGAAAATTTCCTTTTTCATTGTAAAGAATCTATACAAATCCGACTTCACCAACTGGATGAAAGGGATCGGCTGGGTCCCCATAGAGTCACTGGAGGTGGAGAAGGCCAAGAAAGCAGGAGATATACTTAGTGAGAAGAAGTATCGCCAGCATCCTGAGAAGCTGAAGTTTACCTATGCCATGGACACAATGGAACAAGCACTTAACAAAAGTAACAAACTGAATATGGATAAGGTAAGAGCCCAACTGCTGGGTCATTCTGAGAATCCTCATAGCACTCAAGTCATGGAGCCTGGCGGTACCTCTATAATCTTCGTCAGCATTTTTATTCTTTGTGATGGTCTTGGTGGTGCTGGAGGAGGAATTCTGTAATGTTCATCACGTCTAGAGAGCTCTCACATATACGGATCCTCGGACTATCTGTGTGCACTACACAGAGGGTGTGACAGAACTGAAGAACTCCATGTAGTGTGAGGTTGGGCAAACATGGCATGTGTTGTTTAGGGAAGGAGGCTCCCTTGTTTGATAGTTTTTTTTTTCCCTCATTGTGTGTTCAGTCTCATCACCCCATCTTCTTGCTGTTTTATCCATTTCCCAGTATCAGATTTAATCTCTTCTGTCATGGAGAAGTGAGTCTCTTTCTCCATGTTACAAATTCGTATTGCTCTACAATCATGTGCTTGGTCTCATTGCAGAGGCTCTACACTGAAAAGTGGAACAAAGACAAGACCACCATTCATGTCATGCCAGACACTCCAGACATCTTACTTTCCAGAATGAACCAAATCACCATGAGTGATGTAAGTAGAATAACAACCACAGAGTGGGTGAGAAGGATGGAGGGAACTAATATTTGTGGAATGCCTCTCTTTTACATGCCAACCGCTTCAAATCAGGATTCCCATTCTATCCCAAATAACAAGCTGCTGGTGTTACTCTGTTTCATCATTTAGAAACTGTACAAAGCTGGCTGGGAAGAAGAGAAGAAGAAAGGATATGACCTGAGGCCTGATGCCATTCCAATAAAGGCTGCAAAAGCCTGTAGAGACATTGCCAGCGATGTAAGTACTTCCACTGGACTTTCATTAGACTCAGTAAATGAGGCACAAATAAGCCAAGTTCGTGTGCATATTCAATAGTTGCAGTCAACCCTACCTAGTGTTGGTGGGATCATAATCCAAGAAACACACAAGACACTTTTCTTTACCCAGTCCAAGGACCCTCTAATCATTTGTTCATTATTTGATATAAAAAGTAACTGGGTCATGTTAAGACAAGTTGCTCTTAGAGTATTCAGGTCATTTACAGGCAATTCTGGGCGAATGTAGGGATGCAGACTACACATTTTACCCAAGAGACCCATGATCTTGCTCTTTCCTGAATTAAAGATGCACCAGGAGAAATTGTGCCTGTAGCCTTTTCTGATTAGACACCTGAGTGAGAAAACCTCTCTAAAGCACCCTAAAACAACTTATTTATACATCTCCTTGATTAACTCTGAGATCATTTTCTTTCTGTGGAATCAAGTTTGGCAAGAAATTTGAAGTAAAAAGAATTTGTTCCCAGCCCCTGTGAGCTTCTCTCTAATTGTATAGTAGCTCTAAAACCATACACCTATGACAAAACTCATGACATCTAATGAATTACATTTTGTTTTCTTTCTTTCACTAACTTCATCTCTATGCTTTCTTTCCCATCCACAGTACAAATACAAGCAAGCCTATGAACAAACCAAAGGGAAACACATTGGCTTCCGGAGCCTAGAGGACGACCCCAAGCTGGTGCACTTCATGCAGGTGGCCAAGATGCAGTCTGACCGGGAGTATAAGAAGGCATATGAGAAATCTAAGACGTCCTTCCACACCCCAGTGGACATGTTAAGTGTGGTGGCAGCCAAGAAGTCTCAGGAAGTGGCCACCAATGCCAACTACAGAAATGTGATCCATAACTACAACATGCTTCCGGACGCCATGGGCTTTGAATTGGCCAAAAATATGATGCAGCTTCAAAGTGATGTACGTGACAGCCACATCATTTGTAGAACATTGACTCTGGATAATAAGTGAATCATTAATGACCCTAAATCATTATGAGAATCCTGAAAGAAATTCATGTGTAATTTCCCACCAAATTTTTTTTTTTACCTTAGATTGAATTTATTTCTTTTAACAAAAGAGGGTAAATTCTAGAAACTAAAGTCTTATTTTCTACCATTCTTGCTGTGAGGATTGTTGAATGCTCAATCCAGCAATTGCAAATGAAATTTTGTTGCAGAAAACATGCTGAAGGAAGCATGTCTAGCAAAGAGAATCAGAAGCATAAATGGCTCCTGATACAAGAGTAAGAGGAAAGACAGAAAGTAGGATGACTTGATAGCTCTCCTTACTTCTAATCAACTTTCATTCCACTACTTCCAACTTTGCAGTTGCTTGTATTACTTGCTGATGAAACATTGAGGAGGTGAGGCCTGAGGCAACTACTGGAATGCATGTGAGGAACAGAATTCAGCGTTAAGCCATTTATTTTGTGGCTGTGAGGAGGGAATTTAAATTACAAACCAAAGGCAGGCCACGCCTCGCATATATTTCTCTTTGAGAATCTAAGAGCTGAACTATTAATTGCTGGGGGTGGGGTATATATTTTTCTCATATAAAACCAACCATGGTAGAGTTGCAGAGGCAAATATCAGAATTGAGTGGGGAAAAACAAAAAATTTGCACAGAGTACCCGTAAGGTTTCTGGTATACCTAAGAGAGTTGTAACATTGGTGGTGAGCAAAGCTTATAGTGAAAGAGAGAACCAGGGTCCCAGTGACCCTCTGTCAACCAAGGGAACTTGGGAATTTTTGTAAGAAAGTTGAGCCAGCATAGTTACTTTTCTTGAGAGAATAGTCATGTGATAGTTAATCTAATTGGTATTTCTTAGCATTTTTTTCTTTAATGAGGGCATTGAGGAAAATCACAAGGATATTACTGCTTGTTTTTAATTTCTCATGTAAGAAAATATGAAAAAGATCCCATTTAGGGACAGAAAAGAGTTGAAATTTGATACACTATTAGTTGGACACTTACGGAATATTGAACACTCAGTCATGGTTCTTGGCAGTTTGGGCTTCTTCTCATCCATGAACCTTTGCTCTTTTGCAGAATCAGTACAAAGCTGACTATGTTGACTTCATGAAGGGCATTGGATGGCTCCCTCTGGGCTCCCTGGAGGCTGAGAAAAACAAGAAAGCCATGGAGATTATCAGTGAAAAGAAGTACCGCCAGCACCCAGACACTTTGAAGTATTCCACTTTGATGGACTCAATGAACATGGTTTTGGCCCAGAATAATGCAAAAATTATGAATGAAGTAAGTCTTTCAGTAATGTGATATTTCCTAAGCACCGGGAAAAAGCCAGGCATTCTTACATTTGACCTATGGGTTTTGCTAATGGTTTCAGGGCATCACAATGTTTATTCAACTTTGCAAAAGGGACTTGTGGTTGGGGCCCCTGGGAGGCTCAGGTGGATAAGCGTCACACTTCAGCTCAGGTCATGATCTGAGGTTTGTGAGTTTGAGCCCTGAGTCAGGCGCTGTGCTGACAGCTCAGAGCCTGGAGCCTGTTTCAGATTCTTTGTCTCCCTTTCTGTCTGCCCCTCCCCTGCTTGTGTTCTCTCTCAAAAATAAGTAAACATTAAAAAAAATTTTTTTAAGGAAGGGAACTTATAGTTTAAAAAAAGATAGAAATGAGTCCTAAATCATGGTCCCCCCCAAATGTTTAGTGAACCACTCTTCCCCACAGACATAACAAAATAAATATGAATTGTTTCTTTCCATGCACATTTTGTAACAAAGTCTTGTTTGTCTAAGATGAGGTTGAGTAGAAGTTCATGACGCTGAACCGGTAGATTGTTGCCTGATAACAGCTGGGTATTGCAGCCCACCCTGTTTCCTAGCTGCTTCAGTGGAATTGAAGACTCAGATTATGTGGCTGTAGCGGCATTCAGAGCCGTGACCTTCTGTGAGCAAATCATGAGAGCAGTTGTTCTCTATCTGCCGTTCCTTGGATCATTAATTATTCTACCCTTTAGAAAAAGCTTACTGTATGTTTTAAAGTTTATTAGCCATAATAAATACCAGGACCAACAAGCACATCAACCTTGTACTTCTCTTTTTAAGTTACAAATAATAAAATAATTGCAACAGCATTGGAATGCATCATGATTTCAAATGCCGTTGATTGGCAAAAGAAAGGGAAAAATATTTGGACTTTAACATTAAACAATTGCAGAAAATTATGGTCCTACTTGCACTAGAGAGAACTGTATTATGCTGTCTCTGAGTCAATCCCTTGGAGTCTTCTGAGAAAGAAAACTGATTTGTCAAGATGACCAGTGTCTTTGATAGGGACTTACCTAAAACACAAGGCACAAATCTCCGTGCCCTTTTTTAAGATTTAGTATTTAAGCTATCACAAGCTCACATAAATCTTTCATTTCATTTTCAGTAGTAATGATTTAAATCACTTCAGAATAATGATGCCAAGATGAGAATCCTCATCCTCTTCTTAAAAAGCTGCAGAAATTATGGCCCAGACCTGCTGTGTGTCTTTAGGGAAGGTGCATTGCTTTTCTGGGCCATAATTTCCTCAACTCTGCAACAAAAGGATTCAACTGAGGACCACTAAGATACCTCTCTGTACAGCATTTGCTATTTCTATGATTCTCACCTTGGCATCATTTTACTTTCCATCTTATATAATCTCCACTGTCTTGTTTGAATGAGTATATTTTCCATTAAAAAAATAAGAGCTAGTTTATAAAAAATACATGAAATATTGATATGTGTATATATACATATGTTAAGTGAGCACATTTAAAGATGTTTAAATACTAACTTCCTTTTTTTTAAATTTTTTTAACTTTCCAGCATCTCTACAAACAAGCATGGGAGGCTGATAAGACCAAAGTCCACATTATGCCCGATATCCCCCAGATTATTTTGGCAAAGGCAAATGCAATTAATATGAGTGATGTAAGTATAATTCCCCCTGGTTTATTTGAGCTAGTATAAACAAATTAACTAAGTAATGTCTCAACTCTGAGAAGAAATGTTTTGAAAATAAGAGTTGGAATCCACAAATGAGAATCTTTCTTTCTAATCTTGCCTTGCTAAGAGTTGGAGCAGGCCTATCAATGGGACTTGGCCCAGCAGTTAGGAATCGGAAGGGCAGTTGGATTTTGTTTGAGGCCGGGTACTCCTTCTCAAACTAAGAGGCCTGGCAGGAAGAGAAGGGCTTGCCCCCATCCCCACCCCCAGAAGAGAAAAAGGAAGTGAAAATCCTGGGGCCTGGTTCCTGGAGTCTCTCTCTCTACCAGGCCTTTGAGATGGTCCTAAAGGAGGGGGCGGGGGTCTCGAGAAATGTTAAACGGAAAGAGAAGATGAACATTTTGAAGGATTTGGAGCAAGCTTTATAACAAGGAATGTTCAACACTTAGTGTTAGAAAATGTGTAGGTGTTTTATTTCCCTTTCTTTCTCAACCTAACCATAGTTGCTAGGAAATCCCCAATCCTACCAGTGTTTTCTTCTCTTTGAATTCCATAAGGATTTGGGGTTGATGACTCCTTTTTGGGTTGTAAAATCCACACAATTACATAAATAAAAGTGTTAATTGCAAAACAGTGAAGTTTTCTTCTGATGTAAGAGTATGGTGGTTTCATAGTCTTTCCTTGACTCTTAATTGATAAAAACATACAATTAGAATCTGCTGGGCTTTTGCATTTTTAAAAAGCATATTTACAACCCAAGAGATCATTAGCTTCCTTTTTCTAGTGGTTTCTTGAAGATATGTTTGGGTTTGTAGTAGACTTTTTTCAAACACAATTTTGTTATTTGTTAAGAACATTTAGCCATTGAACCACCAATGAAGCATTCTGCTCAAAAATAAAAATGATGCCAAAGTGCTAGTGTTTACCCTTTTAAAATAATCCCAGGCTTAAACTAATTTGACAATAAACTATTTGTAAAAAAAAAAAAAAAAAAAAAAAATGGAAAGAGCCTAAGTGTCCATCAACGGACGAATGGACCAAGAAGATGTGGTTTATCTATACCATGGAGTACTACATGGCAATAAGAAAAAATGAAATGTGGCCTTGTGTAGCAACATGGATGGACCTTGAGGGTGTTATGCTGAGTGAAATAAGTCAGGCAGAGAAGGACAGATATCATATGTTTGCACGTATAGGAGGATTAGGAGGAACTTAACAGAGGACCAAGGGGGAGAAGAAGGGGCAAATGGTGGGGGAAAGGGAGAGAGGCAAACCATGAGAGACTCTTGAATGATGACAAAAACTGAGAACTGATGGATATAGGGGGGAGGAGGGAGGGGCATGGAGGAGGGCACTCGTGGGGATGAGCACTGGGTGTTATGTGGAAACTAATTTGACAATAAACTATTTGTAAAAAAATAAATAAATAAAATAAGCCTAGGCTTTTCTATTTAGAAGAAAATTATTCCCTTGCCTCTCTTTACAGAAACTCTACAAACTTTCTTTGGAAGAATCTAAAAAGAAAGGCTATGATCTCAGAACTGATGCAATTCCTATCAAAGCTGCCAAAGCCTCAAGAGATATTGCAAGTGATGTAAGTCTGCAGGAAAGCACTCACCTGGCTGGGTTGTTGTTGTTTTCTTCTAATTTACCAAAATAATAAGGGCTGAGTTTTAGAAACACTCCATGGATAAAATATGGGGGGAACAAAGCATGCCTGCTAACAATGGCCTTTTATACAATGAGTGTTTCTTAGGTTTGCTGTTTTGTTGTCTCTGGTGTTTCCGAAAAAACAAAAACAAACAAACAAAAAAAACCAAACCAGAACCCTAACCACATTATGACCTCACATCTTTGTGCTCCCTGGCTTATGAGATTTAGGTGAATTTTCTTTGAACTCCATCCCCTAGGCTGTAGCCTGTAGAAATCCAAAGACCTTCACCAAGATTTCCTGCTGAAAGACTTGGGTTGTTTTTGCTTACTGCCTCTTAGGAACTGTCCTCCTAACAGGATGTCTCATTAAGTGGTATACTAGGTGCTGATATTTTGCACCCATGACAGCTGATTATTAAATAATCAGGAATTTTGCAAGCCAGTTGTTAAATTCTTGGTAGCTTGACATCAGCCATGGTAGGAGTATTTACACCACAGAAATTGACAAACACTGCAGATGAAGCCTTTTTCCCCCCAGACAGCTGGTGTGCCAACACACCATCGCCACATCACCTGTGTGAAACTCAGTTCTTTCATTAGGTTGTTTCCACAAGAAATATACTCACAGTGAGTGCTGAGTGATTTGGGGGTAATGAGAAGAGCACATTTCAGAGCAGTCTTCCCTTAGCCACCCCCACAATGACACTTTCTCTCTCATTTTCCATATGTGTTCTTCATCTTTCCTACCCGTCCATCCTGATGCCACTATTACATTGTCCTAAAATCTCCAAATTCTTTTCCCTCTATTATGCTGGAGTAATTTGGCTCCCTGAGCTCCTAACCCCTAACTTGTACACTCAAACTCACAAGAGATAGGCAGGATAAAAGCTTTCCGTGTATCAGGATCCTCCTCTGTAGAGAGGTTGAGTGATAAATAGTAAAACTTCTTCCCTATTGTGCCAGTCTTAAGGGAAAAGGAGCTCTATAAAACTACTCTGAAATGATATCTCATAACTAAGCTAATTGTCAACAGTAAAAAACTGGCTGGATGATTTCATTAAACTGCTTAGAACATTTTGCTTTTGTCACTCATTTGCTATACTCTTACCACCTACTGAAGATATCCTTAACACTAACAACAGAGTGTGTGTGGAAGTCAGTGTGATATATCATCACAAGGTCTGGGTTCTAAAACCTAGTGACCTTAGCAAGTCAGTCACTTTTCTGGGTCTCAACTTACTCATCTATAACACGGGGACAATAATAATAACTTTGTAATCTACCTCACAGTATATAGTTCTTGAATATCAAGTTACACAAATAAATGGGGAAAATGTGTTTTATAAACTAGAATTCTATGCAAGTCTCACTTTTTATGAAATGCAGAATATCGACAATATTATGCTTCTAGTCAAAAGAATTGCTGAAACAAATATCCTAATTTTTTCACAGTATAAATACAAATACAATTATGAAAAGGAAAGGGGGAAAATGGTTGGTTTCCGTAGTCTTGAGGATGATCCCAAATTAGTCCATTCCATGGAAGTGGCTAAGATGCAGTCTGATCGGGAGTACAAGAAAAACTATGAGAAGACAAAGACCAGTTATCATACTCCTGCTGACATGCTCAGCGTCACGGCTGCCAAGGATGCCCAAGCCAACATCACCAACACCAACTACAAGCACTTGATTCACAAGTACGTCCTTCTTCCAGACGCCATGAGCATTGAGTTGACCAGGAACATGAATCGCATACAGAGTGATGTAAGTCTCTCTTCCTTCTGGGTGATGGATGGATTCCTAGCATAGGAATGGAGATCACAGTCCTCTATACTTTTGTGTCTAAACTGATAAAGGTAAAGTAATTGATAAGGTAAAGTAGAATTTGTCTCTTCTCTTTCTAGAATGAATACAAGCAGGACTACAATGTGTGGTACAAAGGACTTGGTTGGAGTCCAGCTGGTTCCCTAGAAGTGGAGAATGCCAAGAAAGCGACTGAATATGCCAGTGATCAGAAATACCGCCAGCATCCTAGCAACTTCCAGTTCAAGAAGCTGAATGACTCTATGGACATGGTTCTTGCCAAGCAGAATGCACATACCATGAACAAGGTAGACAACCACCCCTCTATTCAGCTCCTTCCATGCAGCTGTCCTTGTATACAGCTCCCAGCAAGGCAGGGCTAGCAACTTCTGGCCCTTGTTGGAGAAATTTAGCTGGAGTCCACCACTTCTGGGCAGTGACAAACAATTCTAGAGCATGTCCCTACATAACTTTCTTCTGCCTACTTCTTACTTTTATTCCCCCCACCCTTTTTATTTTTGAGGAGGGGATGGGGGTGATTGAGCAAATGAGCACAAGTGGAGAGGGCAGAGAGAGAGTGAGAGTGTCTTAAGCAGGCTCCACATCCAGTACAAGGCCTGATGTAGGGCTCAGTCTGACAACTGAAATCAGGACCTGAGCTGAAATCAAGAGGTGGACACTTAACTGACTGTGCCACCCAGGTGCCCCATTTCCCATGACCTTCTAATTGAGTTACAAATCATTTGTTTGATTAAATTATTATGAAGAATTTTCAATCCATTCTAGAAGATAGAAAATACCTACACTATTATTTTTGAAAAATCTGAGTTTGGTTTTGGTGTCTTTACTGAATCATAAGCTACTTTAGTTACTAAATTTAATCTAATTCAAATTGAGTGCATTCAAATGCTGTTAAGTTGTTTTCTTTCCTGTTGATCCTAAAAAGCTATTCAAATTTCAAATGTCTTTTTTTCCCCCTAACTTCCTAGCACTTATATACCATTGACTGGAACAAAGATAAAACCAAGATTCATGTGATGCCAGATACACCAGATATTTTACAAGCCAAGCAGAATCAAGCTATGTATAGCCAGGTAAAGTTAAATAAAATTTGGCTTAAAACTAATTAAACTTATTAAATGATGTAATGGTAAATAACTGATGTAAATGCAATGGAAATGAATGACTCAAACTGACTAGCTAGAGATGCTACAAAATATGGTGGTTAAAAGGAAGGGCTTTAGCTGTGCCTCTTAGGCTCCGTGGAGGTAGGCTCTGTGCCTCTTTGATTTATCTCAATACTCATTGTCCTTGGCACAGAGTAGGAAACAATAAATAATTGTTGAAAGAAAAACAATTGGATCAGACCTAGTTTGGGTTTGGCTTTTATGAATTACATAACATTGGGTCTAAGCCGTAGTTTCCTCATCCCTAAAATTGGGGCCATAATAATGCTTATGACATTAAATTGCTGTGAGGACCAAATGAGAAATTTCCATGGGAAGCTTTCCACACAGTCCTTGTGTTGAATACATACAAAGATCTGGATAACTTACAACTGTTTTTATTATTGTCTAGTTTTAACCCACTTGTATCCATTCAATAAATTTCAGCATAAAGATTAATTCATTTATTTCACCTCATAAAAAGCATTTCAGCATTTATTACTTTTATCACTTAGATAATCAAAATTTTGTTACCTGAATTTTTTTAGTTACCAATTATTTTCATATCTGTGGTTCAGATAGCCTAGACTGTACTTAACAGCAGGAGGAAAGTACCTGATATACTTAATATTCCCTTATTATGTCTGAATAGAAAAGCAACTCTAAAGTTGTACTGTGTATCTCACAACTGAGCCTATTCTCAGAGCCAGAAAATAGAAGGAAAATCTTATAACAGTAACTCAGTGTTCCATAAAAACAGCTTAATTTGTTTTTATCCATATTTTTAGAGATAAGGTAGATGATAAAATCTGATGTCTCCTCTCTAGGTAAACTGTTGTCCAGTAATCCATTGGGGTTTTAACATATACTGAATAATGCTAAATTATTTAATTTCCAGAAACTCTATAAACTTGGATGGGAAGAAGCTTTGAAGAAAGGATATGATCTCCCAGTTGATGCAATTTCTGTGCAGATGGCCAAAGCTTCAAGGGACATTGTTAGCGATGTAAGTACTTGTTTGGTTTTTATGTTATCTGAATCCAGTATCTTAATGCTGGTAACTAGTTTTACAGATAGGCCTTATCTTTCAAAATGTAATACCATTCCTTCATCTTCTCCTACCTTCTTTGTTTACCAACAATTCACTTTTCTTTCTTACCAATCCAGTATCAAAGAAAGGGCTTCTTGAATAGAGGTTGAGGCAGAGGACCTGTAAGATCTATTATCTTCAGATGCTATGTTTCTAGACATTACAAAGAAACCAGAGATTTCAGTTTCCCCCTGCTTACCTGAAAACAATTTCCTGTTTTCTATTTGTCTATTTTAGACAAATCCAAAGTGCCAGTTAATAAATCAAACTCAGCAACCTGATGTTGATAAATTTTCATATGCACATATTTAAAAACTTAGCTGACAGTTATTTTATTTAACCCATTCTTCCATGTACATAATTATAATAAATTAGCTTGGGGCATAGAAAATTCAGGAAGGTTCAAGAATTTAGGTTTAAGGTCAAGAGGGCTTAACTTCCTATTGGATATTTGTTCTCCAAGGCAACTTTTGGTTAAGATTGAAAAGGGTAGTTAATTTGGTAAGTAAACTAGGTGTAACTCCTATTGACTAATTAAATTTTTGCAAATATTTGTCCTAGATATTCTGCATATAGATAAACATGTCATTTTGTTAGTTCCAAGAATTAACTTCAAAAACTTCAGAGTACTTTGGAATTTCAGAGGGAAGCACTACCTCTTAAAATCTTTAAGACAAAACAAGGATTTGGGTTGGAGAAAGAATGTCTAAAGACAGTACCATGAATTCTAAGAATACAAGGGCAGATTCTGTTAATTTTTTTAAGTTTTTATATAAATTCTAGTTAGTTACCATATATGGTACACCTAGTTTCAGATATAGAATTTAGTGATTTATCACTTACATGTAACACCCAGGGATTCTCTTTAAGTCAGTTAATTTGTGGCATTCCAGAAATGTTAGAAATTAATTAGATGATTTATTATCACTCACTTATGGGCTTGCAGGTCAATTCCTTATTAAAATGAATCAATATACTGAGGAATTTACAGCAATAATGATGTTTGAATGTTCCCCCAAGAACATTTAATGTTCTTGTTTAGAAACTGAAGAAATAGCATAAGTGACTTCCTCACTACACATTTGATAGGACCTAATTTCTTAGGTAATCTTTTGAAATCTTACCCTAAAATTAACTTGAAGTGAACTTTCTCACCATTGTAGAGATTATGTCTCCTCTCAGTTTCAAATGGGTTTTTTTTTTACACATTTTTTTTTTTTTTACAAATAGTTTATTGTCAAGTTGGTTTCCATATAACACCCAGTGCTCATCCCCACAAGTGCCTCCTCCATGCCCATCTCCCCCCTCCCCCCGCAAACCCATCAGTCCCCAGTTTGTTCTCAGCATTCAAGAGACTCTCATGGTTTGCCTCTCTCCCTTTCCCCCACCATTTCCCCCTTCTTCTCCCCCATGGTCCTCCGTTAGAAGTTGCTCCTCATCCTCCTATACATGCAAACATATGATATTTGTCCTTCTCTGCCTGACTTATTTTGCGCAGCATAACACCCTCAAGGTCCATCCATGTTGCTACACGTGGCCAGATTTCATTCTTTCTCATTGCCATGGAGTATTCCATGGTATAGATAAACCACATCTTGATCCATTCATCCGTTGATGGACACTTATCCATGTTTTGGCTGTTGTTGAGAGTGCTGCTATGAACATTGGGGTGCATGTGCTCCTATGCCTCAGCACTCCTATATCCCTTGGGTAAATTCCTAGCAGTGCTATTGCTGGGTCATAGGGGAGTGCTATTGTTAATTTTTTGAGGAACCTCCACACTATTTTCCAGAGGGGCTGTACCAGTTTACATTCCCACCATCAGTGGAGGAGGGTGCCCATTTCT
This sequence comes from Hyaena hyaena, assembly GCF_003009895.1. Classification (NCBI taxonomy): domain Eukaryota; kingdom Metazoa; phylum Chordata; class Mammalia; order Carnivora; family Hyaenidae; genus Hyaena; species Hyaena hyaena. The sequence goes on along the minus strand of NW_024082126.1, from coordinate 29,580 downwards.
CCACATCCTCGCCAGCATCTAGAGTTCTCTGATTTGCTCATTTTAGCCACTCTGACTGGCGTGAGGTGGTATCTCAGTGTGGTTTTGATTTGTATTTCCCTGATGAGGAGGGATGCTGAGCATCGTTTCATGTGTTTGTTGGCCATCTGGATGTCCTCTTTGGAGAATGTCTGTTCATGTCTTCTGCCCATTTCTTCACTGGATTATTTGTTTTTTGGGTGTGGACTTTGATGAGTTCTTTGGTCTATGTGTCTATTTTTGTGCCAATACCATACTGTCTTGATGATGACAGCTTTGTAGTAGAGGCTAAAGTCTGGGATGGTGATACCTCCCGTTTTGGTTTTATTTTTCAGTATTACTTTGGCTATTCGGGGTCTTTTGTGGTTCCATACAAATTTTTGGATAGTTTGTTCTAGTTTTGAGAAGTATGCTGGTGCAATTTTGATTGGAATTGCATTGAATGTGTAGAGTGCTTTGGGTAGTAATGACATTTTAACTATATTTATTCTTCCATTCCATGAGCATGGGATGTTTTTCCATTTCTTTGTGTCTTCTTCAATTTCCTTCATAAGTTTTCTTTAGTTTTCATCATACAGATCTCTTGTATCCTTGGTTAGGTTTATTCTGAGGTATTTTATGATTTTTTGTGCAATTGTGAATGGGATCAGTTTCTTGATTTCTCTTTCTATTGCTTCATTATTGGTGTATAAAAATGCAACCGATTTCTGTACGTTGATTTTGTACCCTGAAACTTTGCTGAATTCTTGGATCAGTTCTAGTAGGCTTCTGGTGGAGTCTGTCGGGTTTTCTATGTAGAGTATCATGTCATCTGCAAAAAGTGAAAGTTAGACTTCCTCTTTGCCAGTTCTGATGCCTTTGATTTCCTTTTGTTGTCTGATGGCTGATGCTAGGACTTCCAGCACTATGTTAAACAACAGTGGTGAGAGTGGATATCCCTGTCATGTTCCTGATCTCAGGGGGAAAGCTCTCAGTTTTTCCCCGTTGAGGATGATGTTAGCTGAGGGCTACTCATAGATGGCCTTTATGATGTTTAAGTAAGTTCCTTCTATCCCAACTTTCTCGAGGGTCTTTATTAAGAAGGGATGCTATATTTTGCCAAATGCTTTTTCTGCATCTTTCGAAAGGTTCATATGGTTTTTATCTTTTCTTTTGTTGATGTGATGTATCACATTGACTGATTTCCAAATATTGAACCAGCCCTGTAACCCAGGAATGATTTTGTTGGATAATTCTTTTTATGTGCTGTTGGATTCAATTTGCAAGTATCTTGTTGAGGGGTTTTGCATCCGTATTCATCAAGGATATTGGCCGGTAGTTCTCTCTTTTTGCTGGATCTCTGTCCGGCTTGGGAATCAGAGTGATGCTGGCTTCATAAAATGAGTCTGGAAGTTTTCCTTCTATTTCTATTTTTTGGAATAGCTTGATTAGAATTGGTATTAATTCTGTTTTAAATTTCTGGTAGAATTCCCCATGGAAGCCATCTGGTCCAGGGTTCTTATTTGTTGGGAGATTTTTGATAACTGATTCGATTTCCTCACTAGTTATGGGTCTGTTCAGATTTTCTATCTCTTCCCGTGTGAATTTTGGTAGTGAGTGTGTGTTTAGGAATTTGTCCATTTCTTCTAAGTTGTCCAACTTGTTGGCATAGTATTCCCTGATTTTTGCTTGTATTTCTGAGCGGTTGGTTGTAATAAGTCCACTTTAATTCATGATTATGTCTATTTGGGTGCTCTCCCTTTTTTTTTTTGAGAAGCCTGGCTAGAGGTTTGTCAAGTTTGTTTATTTTTTCATAAAACCAACTCTTGGTTTCATTGATCTCTTCAATTGTTTTTTTTTGTCTCTATGTTGTTTATTTCACCTCTGATTTTTCCTATTTCTCTTCTTTTACTGGGTTTGTGGTGCTCTTGTTGCTTTGCCTCTAGTTCCTTTAGGTGCACTGTTAGATTTTGTACTTGCACTTTTTCTAATTTCTTAAAATAGGCCTGGAGTGCAATGTTCCTAAGTTCCTCTTAGGACTGCCTTTGCTGTATCCCATAGAGATTGGATTGTTGTAATCTCATTTTCATTTGTTTCCATATATTTTTAAATTTCTTCTCTAATTGCCTGATTGGCCCATTCATTCTTTAGTAGGGTGTTCTTTAACCTCCATGGTTTTGGAGGTTTTCCAGACTTCTTCCTGTGATTAATTTCAAGTTTCAAAGCATTATGATCTGCACGTGTGCATGGTATGATCTCAATTCTTTTATATTTATTGAGGGCTGCTTTATGTTCCAGTATGTGATCTGTCTTGGAGAATGTGCCATGTGCACTTGAGAGGAAAGTAAATTCCATGGCCTCAGGATGTAGAGTTCTAAATATATCTGTCAGATCCATCTGGTCCAGTGTATCATTCAAGTCCATTGTTTCTTTAGTGATTTTCTGTCTGGTTGATGATCCATTGCTGTAAGCGGAGTATTAAAGTCCCCTGCTATTAGCGCATTTTTATCTATAAGATTGTTTCTGTTTGTGATTAATTGTTTTAAATATTTAGGTTCCCCCATATTCGGTGCGTAGACATGTATGATTGTTAGTCCTTCCTGATGGATGGACCCTGTAATTATTATGTAGTGCCCTTCTTCGTCTCTTGTTATTGTCTTTAATTTAAAGTTCAGTTTGTCTGATATAAGTATAGCTACTCCTGCTTTCTTTTGACTTCCAGTAGCATGATATATATTTCTCCATCCCTACTTTTAATCTGAAGGTATTTTCCAGTCTAAAATGCATTTCTTGTAGACAGCAAATAGATGGATTTTGTTTTTTTATCCATTCTGCTACCCTATGTCTTTTGATTGGAGCATTCAGCCCATTTACATTCAGTGTTATTATTGAAATATGTGGGTTTAGAGTCATTGTGTCCTCTGTGGGATTCATGCTTGTGGTGGTGTCTCTGATATCTTGCGTTCCTTGCAACACTTCCCTCAGAGAGTCCCCCTTGGGATTTCTTGTAAGGCTGGTTTAGTGGTGACAAGTTCTTTCAATTTTTGTTTATTTGGAAAGACTTTTATCTCTCCTTCTATTCTGAATGACAGGCTTGCTGGATAGAGGATTCTTGGCTGCCCATTTCTTCTGTTCATCATATTGAAGATCTCCTGCCATTCCTTTCTGGCCTGCCACATTTCAGTAGATAGGTCTGTCACCACTCTGATAGGTTTCCCTTTGTATGTTAGGGTCCTTTTCTCCCTAGCTGCTTTCAAAATTCTCTCTTTGTCCTTATATTTTGCCATTTTTACTATAATACACTATGCAGAAGATCGATTCAAATTATGTCTGAGGGGAGTTCTCTGTGCCTCTTGAATTTCAACATCTACTTCCCTCCCCAGGTTGGGGAAGTCCTCTGCTATAATTTGTTCCAGGACTCCTTCAGCACCTTTCCCTCTCTCTTCCTCTTCTGGGATTCCTGTGATACGGATACTGTTGTGTTTGACTGTATCGCTGAGCTCTCGAACTCTTCTTTCATGTTCCTGAATCAGTTTGTCTCTTTTTTTTCCCCTCAGTTTCTTCTTTTTCTATAATGGTGTCTTCTAAATCAGTTATTCTCCTTTCTGCCTCTTCAATCCATGCATTGGACGCCTCCAGTTTATTATGTATCTCATTTATCGCATTTTTAAATTCATCATACCTATTTTTAAGCTCCATGTTGTTTGTAGCCACAGTTTTTTTGATGTCCTCCATGCTTTTTTCAAGCCCAGCGATTAATTTTATGATTATTGTTCTAAAATCGTGTTCACTTATGCTGCTTATATTTATTTTGAGCAGTTCTTTAGCTGTCAATTCTTCCTGGAATTTCTTTGGAGGAGAGCTCTTTCATTTCATCATTTTGGTTAGCTTTCTATCTCTTGTTAGTTTTAAAAGCTTGTTATGCACTCTGCACCTGTGAGCACTGCTGTACCAAAGAAGGCTCTTTGACTGTCCAGAGCCTGTCCATTCAGAAAGTATTTTTTGAATGGTATCTCTTGGTCTCTCTTGTTGAGACCTTGGTTATTTTATTTTCCTACTCGTAGTGGTATTTGGTACTCTCCACTGTGTGTACTTTGGCTTGTTTCTTGAGGTAGCCCTGGAGAAGAAAACAGACAAACACACAGCAAGCAAAGGCACACAAACACACAGACTAATCCAAGAAACACACAAACTGAAAGGGAAAACGAAAAAGTAAAGAGAAAAGAGGGAGGAGGGAAGGTGAATAATAGAAAATAAAAATACATAAAAAAGTCAAAAAGAAGAAAAGGAAAAAAAAAGAAACCCAATAGACAAAGAACAATTTAAGGCATATAACCAGATTTCCCAGCTACAGTTAAATAGCTGGGTGTATGCAGTGCTGGTTGAAGAGCATAGAGAAAGAGAGAGATGACAGGGCGGGGATGAGACAAAACTGGAAATGAAATGAACAGGCAGAAGGAATAAGAAGCTTTTTTCAAAGAGCGAAAGGGTGGAATATAGTTGAAGAGGTGAGAGAAAGATGATGGTGTTATCCAGAGAAACTATATAGTCTGATTACTCCTGAGAGAAAGAGTTGAAAAGGTAGGTAGGTGTAGAATTAACATCTAGAGAATGGATTAAATGTGACTGTTTAAGAAAGCCAGTGACCAGAATTAATCAGGTCGGTGCTCCGATAAAAAAAGAAAAAAAAAAGAAAAGAGAAGGAAGGGAGGAGGGCAGCTCTCTAGCAGTATGGGCGTGGTTTGATCCAATGTGTCAGGCGGGAGTTCTGCCTTGGCGGTCGTGGGGAGAAGAGTGGTGGCGCCCCAGTCCCTTCTTGAACCAAGTGCTGCAACTCACTTTTTTGGGTGTGTAAGTTCCCCATGCCGGGGGCGCAGCCAAGGTGGGTCGCACTCTATATCCCAGGCCAGACCTCGTTTCCGGATCCCAGTCTGTGCGCCCCACTGAAATTACCGGAGACACAAACTCGCAGGCGAGCCCCTCAGGGCAGTCCCAGGCCTTTTGCCTACCCCCGGGGATTGAGCTAGAAGCCGCTGCTCCCGTCTCCTCCAGGTTGGGTTAGCCAGTGAGGAGCAGTTTTATCCGGGGGTCACGTGGGATGAGTGTGTCCCGCCCAGGGTCAGCTGGAGAGCAGGCGGCCGGGTCCCTCTGTGTCCCGAGCGGAGGTTTTTCTGTTCCCCAGTTACAGGGACCGTGCCTTGAGCAGTTTCGGCCTCTCTCTTTCCCCTCTCACTCCCTGCAGAGGGGGATCGCCCCTGTCCCTCTGCGTCTCTGGTCCCGCCCCGATTTTATCTTCCCCAGTTCGCACTCACGCTAGAAGGTTTTCTCAGGGGACTCTGCCTCCTTTTCCTCCCAAACTCCTGGATTTGGTAAGGGTTCCTATCTCAAATGGTTTTTATATTCTATAAAATTTAAGGAAATTAGAGCTATTTTGGAGTACTTAATAAATTAGAACCATAGACTGTGGTTAGCAGATAACACGAAGGCTATTCACCTCAGTTTCCTACTCCGTGTCCTGCCTTCTCTCCATCTCCAAAAGGTGGTTGTCTGGTCTATGGACACGTTCACTTATAAGAATTTTTGTGCACTTCAGGACAGGTCATTTCCTTGTTAGATCACCTCTAATTCTCATTATATAGTTCCCTATTTTGAACTTGAATATGTTGTCACTCAGCTCTAGGTCTGTGTTCCGTAACATCACTAAGTAACTTATTTCCCCTTTACCTGATATCTCTTCATATTACGAGTTTCTGATTCTCTTTTGGTTTTAGTGTTATAAGTCCTACGCTATTCTGAATATTCAATATTCGTTAAAAGTCCTTCACTCTGCTTGTGATTTGTTCCATTTTTTTTTCAGTATCCTTCTCAAGGTAGTACTCCAAAATGTAGTGTTGTTTTCCTGTTAGGAGAGGTCAGGTCAGAATAAATGAGCTTCTTTTGTTTCTTTTGATTTTTTTTAAATTAAAAAAAAAGTTTTTAAGATTTTAAAGGTTTATCTATACAATGGAAATACTATATGGCAATGAGAAAGAATGAAATCTGGCCATTTGTGGTAACATGGATGGAACTTGAGGGTGTTATGCTGAGGGAAATAAGTCGGGCAGATAAAGACAGATACCGTATGTTTTCACTTATAAATGGATCAGGAGAAACTTAACAGAGGACCATGGGGGAGAAGGGGAAAATTAGTGGGGGAGAGGGAGGGAGACAAACCATGAGAGACTCTTGAATGCTGAGAACAAACTGAGGACTGATGGGTGTGGGGGGGGTGGGGGGAGATGGGCATGGAGGAGGGCACTTGTTGGGATGAGCACTGGGTATTATATGGAAACCAACTTGACAATAAACTATGAAAGAAAAAAAGATTTTTTAAATGTTTATTTTTGAGAGAGAGAGAGAAGAAGGAGGAGGAGGAGGAGGAGAGAGAGAGGGAGACAAAGAATCCAAAGCAGGCTCCAGACTCTCAGCTATCAGCACAGAGCCTGACATGGGGCTTGAACTCACAAAATGCGAGATCATGACCTGAGCTGAAGTTGGGCACTTAACTGACTGAACCACCCAGGCACTCCAGAAAAAATTTTTAAAAAATATTTATTTATCTTTGAGAGACAGACAGAGTGCAAGCAGGGGAGAGGCAGAGAGAAAGGGAGATACAGAATCTGAAGCAGGCTCCAGGCTCTGAGCTGTCTGCACAGAGCCCAACATGGGGCTTGAACTCATGAACTGTGAGGTCATGACCTGAGCTGAAGTCAGACACTTAACTGACTAAGCCACCCAAACACCCGCAGAGTAAATGATTTCTGATTTGCTTTTATCTGTGCCCCTACAGAATCCATGACACTACTGTTATAAGAAATTTTATAAGATTGCCCATATTGAGCTTATAGTCTACTTAAACTTCTGAGTATTTGTAATATACATAACCATGAAGCTCGGTAGAACCCAAGAGAGTAGAACCTAACTCCATGAAATGTAGGGTGTGCTAGGACTCTAGTGTCAAGTAAATGCTGTTATTATCATTATTATTGTCACTTGCTATTGTCATCCAGCATTAATGCAGGTTTTTCCCAATTCATCAAACTACTAGATTTCACTTTTCCTGAATTTATGTAGTTCATTTTGACTCATCCTAGCAATATGTTGAGACCTTGTGGAGTTTTCTTTCTAATCTATTTAGCTATTTTTAGCTACATGTGCATGAAGATATGGATCCTGAACAAGACAAGTTTATAGGACATAACCATATGGCAAACCACCAAAAATCCTACTGCTTAATAAATTAATCTATACTATTAGGCTTGTTAATTAAGTCCTGAACCTTCCTTGTTTTGTGAATTAAGCCCACACCTTTCCATCATTCCCATAAAGCTATCACAAGAGCTTTACCTTTGTTTATCATAAATATTACCCTGAGGTCAGCATACACAATGTCTAGCATACCATGGCATGTGTTTCTTGCCTCTAGTTAGAATTAATTTTTCATCATAACCTCTTGATAATAAACTACATTGCATTTCTTTCAAAGCCTCTAGGTCAGTTTTTACATTTCTTACTAAGTTAACATTGACATCCCTTTTCTCACTTCAGTTGTGTAAAATAAACATGCAAACAAAGCAAATTGAGCTGCTAATTAAGCTAAAGTTGTTGAGCTTCACTTGACCTTTTTTTATGTTAATAAGAGAATTGTTTCCTTTGATTTCAGTTTAAATACAAGCAAGGCTACCGCAAACAACTTGGCCACCATATTGGATTCCGGAGTCTGGAAGATGATCCAAAGCTTGTATTGTCCATGAATGTAGCCAAAATGCAGAGTGACAGGGAATACAAGAAGGACTTTGAGAAGTGGAAGACCAAGTTCAGCAGCCCAGTGGACATGTTAGGAGTCGTGCTGGCCAAGAAATGCCAGGCCTTAGTCAGTGATGTGGACTATAAGAACTACCTGCATCAGTGGACGTGCCTGCCTGACCAGAATGATGTTATTCAAGCTAAAAAAGTTTATCAACTACAGAGTGAGGTCTGTTTGTTTTTAATTCAGTAGCTTATATGTTGCTGTTTGAGTAGCTATTAAGTCACAGAGAGTAAAAAGAATTAGTGTTGAATATCTAAAATACATCTGTTTGCAATACATAGAATCACTTGAATCAAGGGTCCAGATGAGGATGGGATTTTGATGGAGTGCCTTGTATTTTCACAGAATCTGTATAAGTCTGACCTTGAGTGGCTGAGAGGCATAGGATGGAGTCCCCTGGGTTCTTTGGAGGCAGAAAAGAACAAACGGGCTTCAGATATCATCAGTGAGAAGAAATACCGTCAGCCTCCAGACAGGAACAAGTTTACCAGCATTCCTGATGCCATGGACATAGTTTTGGCAAAGACAAATGCCAAAAATAGGAGTGACGTGAGTAACTCTTTAGAAATAGGAAAATTATAGTACCTGATACCTGGTAGGTGCTCAAAGCATTTGCTTAATTAATTAGTAGAATAGCATAGCATATCATACCGCTTGGCACAACATAACATAATATTTAATACCTGGTTACTTCATGTGAATGATCAACTACCTGCACTGGATCATGTAAAAGGAGTTATTGTCATTTTTTGTCACCTAAATCTTTCTTCTTTATTTACTTATTTATTTCTCTATTTATCCATCCATCCATCCATCCCATCCATCCATCCATTATGAAAATGCGAAAACTATTGAACATACTTTTTCCTTTGAAACTTGAAAGCATTAACGATCTAGATTTGTGGTGGTGTTGGAATAGAGTGTTTGAGAGGGCAGTATTTTGAGTACTTTGCACAGATGAAGTGGAACTGTTAAAAAGAGTATATTTTCTGCCAAGTGATTATAATGTATCTTGTTAAGCCGAATCAAGACAAGTAGAGAACCATATACATACATATATACATATACACATACATATTATGTGTGTGTATCCCATCTTCAAATTATTTCCTTCTCCCACACTGATAGCAGTGTCTAACCTGTAACTCTCAAAATTTATTGAATAAAATAAATGAAAGATAGTAGTGTAGAGTAATTCTATGCAAAGAAGGGAAAGATTAGTCATCATTGTTCAGTGAAAAGCATAACTCTGAAAATTACAGATACTTGAATTATGTGCACAGAGATTCTGGAACTGACAAGAAAGTTTAAATTTATATATAATAATTGTTTGAGTCTTAGAAGGATCTGAATACTTATAATAGCTATTTATTTTACACATATCACATATATTAGTGTTTATATAAAGCTCATAACTAGCTTATAGTTAACATTTGGTAAATTGTAGCTACTCTTTTCCCAATCAACCCCTCAGACTTTTCACAATGTTTACATCCAAAATCTATAATAAATGCTGACCTGTTAGCTTTATTATAAATATTCAAATTTTCATCTCTTCTCTTTTTTTTTTTTTTGTCTTTTTAACTTTTTTAATGTTTTATTTATTTCTGAGAGAGAGAGAGCATGAGCAGGGGAGGGTCAGAGAGAGAGGGAGACAGAATCTGAAACAGGCTTCAGGCTCTGAGCTAGCTGTCAGCACAGAGCCTGACGCGGGGCTTGAACCCACAAACCGCGAGATCATAACCTGAGCCGAAGTCAGACACTCAACCGTCTGAGCCACCCAGGCCCACTCTTTTTTTTTTTTTTTTTGTGCTTATTTTTATGATTAGCTTGAATCCAACAAGCTAATAAAGCAACAAATATATGCAAAACATCACCCCCTTTGGGTTCCAAGTTTCTTTTCTCTCTATGAGACAGGGCTATTTATAAAGCACTGAACTAATAAGGTGGCCAAGAGAAAAACCCTCAGTCATGAAGTTTATCAGAATTAATGTCTCACAACAGACCTCTTCAACAGTGCGCCCTGGGTATAGGAAGGCAAAGACACTGATTCCGTCAGGCATCAGAAGAGGGTCACTTGGATCCTTGAGCCTGCTATCCGTCCTTTTGAATAGATCAATACTTCTCTCTCAGTATAAACAAACATTAGCATTTTCTCTGTTTTTCAGGGAGCAGGGGAGGGGTTGTGGTGAAAGCAACACTTGCCATTGAGGAAATGGTCCCACTTAGTGGTTCTCAGCTAGGTACAGTTTTGTCCTACAGGGAACATTCAGCAACATGTAGAGACCTTTTCCATTGTCACAACTTGAGGGTGGCATGCTACTGGCAGCTAGTGGATAGAAGTCAGGGATGGTGCTAAACATACCAGAAACATACAGGACCGCACCCCTACAACCAAGAATTCTCCAGTATACGGCACTAGTAATGCTGAGGTTGAGAATCTCTGTTCTTAATCAGAAGGGCTAGTGCACAACCAGGGTAAGTGCCTGTGCAAATTCACAAGCCTTGCTTTGTTTTGGTCTGAAGATCTTAATCAGCTCCTCTGGACTATGTGGATTGTAGTAAGCATGTTCAGGAAGGAGAAGAGTACCAACCCTACACCCCACACTGCATGCCTCAAGGGGAAATTGACAAGTCCAAGAAACCAATGAGAGTTCTAAAATTGTGCATATTGAAAATATTCAAGCATACAGAAAAGTTGTTAAAAAAAAGTATAAATAATTTATATGTATACACAATAAAAATATATTTATGTATGTCTATGTATCTTCACCCCATTTATCACATTTGCTTCCCCCCACTTTCCCTCCCTATTTTTCTTTCATATATATGTAAGTTGCTTTATGATACCTCTCTATCCCTAAATATTTCAGTGTGTATTTCCTGAAAATGAGAACATTTGTCTTACATAACAGTGCAGTGACCAAAATCAAGAAATTAGTGTTGAAACAATACTAGTCTATAGAACTTAATCAATTTTACCATGAATGTTCTTTACACAAAATAAAAACTATTTTCTTACCCAGGATTCAATCCAAGATCATGCAATAAATTTGCTTGTCGTATCTGTAGTCTCCTGTAATCTGGACTGACTCCTCACTATTGCTTTGCCTTCTAAGTCCCTGACATTGGAGAAGAGCATGGCCAGTCATTTTGTTGAATCTCCCTCAATTCGGGTCTGTCTTTTGTACCCTCATGATTACATTCATGTTTTGTACTTTTAGCAGAACAGCACGTGTGGCATCCTCCACGATATGTCATATCAGATGATGCATAAGACCAGTTTGTTCCATTACTGATCATTTTTATTTTGGTCACCTGGTTAAAATGGTGTATGAAGTTTCTCCACTGTCAAATTACTGTTTTATCTTTTGGAATTGATAAGTATCTTGTGGGGGGATTCTCTGACAGTGTAAGCATCCTGTCATCAAACATTTTACTCCCTTGTGTTAGTAAATCAGTGAGATTTTTGTTTGGGTTCCCTGTCTTCTGTTGAAAAAAGACAGAGGATGGCTCTGGGATATTTAGGAGATTTTGGATAAATTCCATACAAAATTCTCTTGGGATCCTAATCCCCCCAAATACTTATAAGGTATAACTATAAATAATAAAACCTAGGGAATGCAACCCCCTAATTTCTAGATATGCCTTGAATAGATCTTCTTTTGAGAAGGGAAGAGCTATTTCCCAATTAAACACCGAAAGAGACTTTTACAATCAGATGAAGAACTTCTGCTTTATTTGATGATCTTGGCAAAGACTCTGGTTACTTAGGTTGATTTCTAATAGGCAGGGTTATTTGTAACTTTGAAAAGGTAATCCATACTTTATGTTTTGAAAGGCAGTTATGCCCCAATCAAATAAAAAAAAAATACTGTTACCTATATTTTGCTTATTCTGTCAGTTAAAATGCTTAATTCAGATGAATTTAGTAATCCTGTTTGAAGTTAATGATGTTGTTGACTAATCTAACGAAACCACTGGAAATCTCTTATTTCACATTTTAGAGACTTTATAGAGAAGCTTGGGACAAGGACAAGACTCAGATCCACATCATGCCTGATACACCTGACATTATTCAGGCTAAAGCAAACTTAATCAATACAAGTGATGTAAGTTTTCCAAATTCAGCATGTGCTTTCAGAAAGCTCATTGTAACTATTTCTAAGGCAGTGAATTATTTGGAAGTAATCTGAATGTCTGAATCATTTTAATTAATAAACTACATGTGACTTAAATTTCTTATTTAGTAGCTTTTAGCTTAAATATCTAATTAGCACTCTGTGTCTCAGGCAGAGTTAAGGGTGTGTGCTGTCTGTTCCTTGTAGTCCTTTATTGCACATATCATCATAATGTAATGGTTTATATTGCTCTCCCCTATGTGGACGGGTGCTTCTCAGAGTCAGAGACAATTTGTGTTGGTATTGGGCCTGCAGTGTTTAGCTAGTATGTTGCCCAACATACATGAAATTTCAAATGAACAATCATAAAAAAACCATTAAGGAGAATTCCATTTTTATTTTTATTATCGTCATAGCATGATCTCCTGAAATCTGTGGATGTAAAAATTAAATATTTTAAAGACAAAACTCTAATAGAAAGACTTAAACATTAAATAATGTATTAGAATAATGCCACATGACTAAAATATAAACACGTTCCAGGATCAATAGGCATTTTAAACCACCTGATTTCTGGATAGAATGCATTAAATTTTCACTTGTTTAATTATGTAACAAATCTGAAGAAGCAAATTGTTTCATTTAAACTTTTTAAATTCAACATTTAAAGTTTCTTCCCCAAAATCTTAGATTTAAAAAATTATGAAGGATTTTGTTTCTTACCTACAGATGTGGATCCTGCTATGGACAGCCCTATATTGTGAAATAGACTCTATTTTATAATGCCTGAGCCACATGAAGAGACAGCCCATTAGGCTTAATTTTTCCCCACTAAAGTCATTGCTCTCTTCTAACAAAAACCTCTAGTGAAACACTCAAAGGTAATTGGAAAATGGCACCTAAAGGATATTTTATTTCCTTTCTCTATCAATTTGCTTCTGCTTCATACTCAGAAGTATTTGGGAAGAGCTGATATTTAATTCTGTTGATCTGGGTAATTAAATAGCTTTAAGGTTTAAAATAGGATCTGTAGCAATCAATGGGCACAATTTCCAATTACATTTGAGTGTTCTAGAGCAGATAGTATTGTCAGGGAGTCTTTAAATATTTAGTATGTTGCATTCATTCTGCTACAGTTGTTTCTGGAAAATAGTTTTTCCCAAAGTGATCTTCATCTCTTAACAGAAACTCTACCGAATGGGTTATGAGGAATTGAAGAAAAAAGGTTACGATCTCCCCCTTGATGCCATACCAATCAAAGCAGCAAAAGCATCCCGAGAAATTGCCAGTGAAGTAAGACTTTATCCCCTGTTTATACTGATTTGATTGCAATTTATCACTTTAAAGCATTCTCGATTTAATTTTAAATTGAAAAGAATCTTCCAAGGAATAACAAATTAAAACAGAGTGAAATGATCCTAGAGATGTGGGGTGGGATAAGGACAAACTCAAAGTATTTGTAGCTGGAATTTGTATGAAGTTTATTAAGTATGATATTTGTAGCTGGAGTTAATGTGCTTTGTAATTGCAGCATAAGTTAATCTTGAAAGGAATAAGATATATTTTTTTCCTTTAGTACAAGTACAAGGAAGGCTTTCGCAAGCAACTTGGCCACCATATTGGAGCCCGGGACATCAAAGATGACCCTAAGATGATGTGGTCCATGCACGTGGCCAAGATCCAGAGTGACAGGGAGTACAAGAAGGACTTTGAGAAGTGGAAGACCAAGTTCAGCAGCCCAGTAGACATGCTGGGGTTGGTGCTGGCCAAGAAGTGCCAGACCCTGGTCAGTGATGTGGACTATAAGAACTATCTACATCAGTGGACATGCCTGCCTGACCAGAATGATGTCACCCATGCTCGGCAGGCCTATGACCTCCAGAGTGATGTGAGTCCAAGATTTTCCTTTGGCCAACTAAACACCATAACCACTTTCCTAAGAATCAAATTTTCCCTAAAGTAAGGGGAGTTGAGTCTACACAACTGAGTTCTATATCCCTAGATTAATGCCCACACCCTATCTAAGGTCCCAAATATCTGGAGGCACCAATACCCACAGAGAAAGAGCAGGCAAAGCCCCCTTTGCTTTGGTTAAAGACTCTGATATGTTGATCTAGAAGAGTTGGATCACTCTCTTTGTTCTGCCATTTTAAATGTTTTCCAAAATATGCTTCTAATTTGAATATTCCATTGATTCATAAGACATACTAAAATTGTAAATTTCCCAAGCATTCAAGCATGAGAATATGTAGTAAAATATAATACATAATTTTATTTCTTTAGGGGCATATACTTATGCTTTGGTGGTTTGTCATTTACAATTTCAGAATTTGTACAAGTCTGACCTTCAGTGGCTAAGAGGCATTGGCTGGCTACCCAGTGGCTCTCTTGAGGATGAGAAGAACAAGAGAGCTTCCCAGATTTTGAGTGATCATGTTTACCGTCAGCACCCAGATAAATTCAAGTTTTCAAGCCTTATGGACTCCATCCCAATGGTTTTGGCAAAAAACAATGCTATTACCATGAACCATGTAAGTCTTCACTTGAATGGGGTGTTTGTGTGTGTGTGTGTGTGTGTGTGTGTGTGTGTGTGTGTAAACACGGTAATCTGTTTTTATAAAAGAAAAATCATATTTAGTTATATTGCTTCACACTAAAGTGGTTTTTACATGCCGTATGCTTCTTACTGATATAAGACATCTAGACCTAAAGATGTCACAAATACAGGGGTGCCCAGGTGGCTCATTTGGTTAAGCATCCCACTCTTGATTTCAGTTCAGGCCGTATAATGATCTCAACATTTGTGGGTTCGAGTCCTGTGTCAGGCTCTATGATGACGGTGCAGAGCCTGCTTGGAATTCTCCCTTTCCTTCTCTCTCTGCCCCTTCCCCACTCATTCTCTCTCTCCCTCCCTCCTTCCCTATCTCTCCCTCTTTCTCAATAAATAAACGATTAAAAAAAAAGATGTCACTAATACCAGCTCACAGAGTAGACTGTCTTTACTCTCATTAAGAACCAGATTATTTTTATGTATCTGTTCATTACTAGCCTATACTAGTCACATCTTTTTTGTTTGTTGTAGCGCCTCTATACAGAAGCTTGGGATAAAGACAAAACCACTGTCCACATTATGCCAGATACTCCTGAAGTTTTACTAGCTAAACAAAACAAAATAAATTACAGTGAGGTAAGCAATATATTCCTTGTGCATGATGCATTTTGCTTATACTGCACTTTACAAGTCAAACTTATGATGATCTGTGTCTTTCTCAGAAACTGTATAAACTTGGCCTAGAAGAAGCCAAAAAGAAAGGCTATGATATGCGGTTGGATGCCATTCCCATTAGGGCAGCCAAGGCCTCCAGAGACATTGCAAGTGAAGTAAGTGCATCTAAAAAGTTCTTTGCCTTGGCTTTGGCTCAGATGTCTTTCTCTTTCCTGAATATATAGTAGAGCAAGTAAGCTATGAGGTTAAAGTTCTTGCTAACAGTCTTTTTTTTTTTTTTTTTTTTGTATGTTATAGCTTTATTTCAGCAGAGTTTAAGCCAGACTTTTAGCGATACAAACAAAATAACATATTAAAAAGTGATGTGAAATATATTTTAGAAAAGATCTTTGATAATTGGGCAGTTGTCAGAAGATCTTGAGTGTCATTTGATGAATCAGGCCCTTTAGCAGTTGATATTGGCTCTTGGGATATTGGGGTTGGGGCATTACATTTCCCTTTTACTTAGTTCTATCTTCTTAGACCAGGGAACAAGTTTCAGATCCATGTCTTCAGAATAACACAGGTTAGTATTGGCTCAGCTGGGTGAGCCACAAGTTGAGGCAAGAATGGAAATGTCATTCGTTTAAGAAGCCTTTGCTGATGTCGGTTAAATGATGTTCCAGACACTGTATTAGGCCCTTGTCCATGACGGTGAACAAGATGTTTGGTTGCAAAGAGAATGTGCTCAACACTCGTTGGCAGTGTGTACCATCCTATGGGATGGGTCTAACAGTCTTTTTTCTAAGTAAAATAATGGTAATGAAATTCTCAACACAAAGCTATCTTTGAGTCCATAGCAACATGCATTTCAAAATACTGTCCATTTCCTGCTGAACAAAAACATTAGATACTTGACTATAGTTCAGACACCCTTTGGGCTATTCCACATGATATATTCATATATACAATTGAATTCATTGTAGGATTCCTTCAGAAAAAAATCCATGCCTTATGAACCAGTGAACCTATAAGGGGTGAGTGAATGGGACACATTATTCATTATCCATCCACACATACCATATGTTTACTTCTGTGTCCAGTGATTGGTTGCCAACATTTATTTTAAGTGACAGCTTTGCTCACATTTCTAGAAATGTTTATCTTTCTATTTCATTAGTCCATGAGCTTAAAAATATATTTTCCATTTCCAAAATATGGGAAGTAACCATCATAATTTAAAAATGTTTAATAATCAGAGAAGGGTTAAAAGTATTAACAGATAGCAACATAAGGTAATATCTGCTGCCATTAAAATTCATGTTTGTAGAGAATATTTTATGACACAAGAATGCTTATTCAATAAAAAAAAAAGCAGGTATATACAATAGGACTCCTAATTTTATTCTGCCATACACACACACTCTAAAAATCCGTTTTAAAATGATTGTCACTGAATGGTAGAATAATGTCTTTATTTTCATTTTTGTATCCATTTTCATTTTCTAAAGGGTTTACAAAGTGCATATATATATATGTTCAGGAGGAAATCATTACATTTTTAATGAATAGGAAAATTGGGGCCTAGTAACTGCTTTTTGCTAACAGCCAAAATAGTTGACTGTGTTTTTTTTCTTCTAGTTCAAGTACAAAGAAGGCTATCGTCAGCAGCTTGGCCATCACATTGGTGCCCGAGCAATACATGATGATCCTAAAATGATGTGGTCCATGCACGTGGCCAAGATCCAGAGTGACAGGGAGTACAAGAAGGACTTTGAGAAGTGGAAGACCAAGTTCAGCAGCCCAGTGGACATGTTGGGGGTTGTTCTGGCCAAGAAGTGCCAGACCTTAGTCAGTGACATAGACTATAAGAACTACCTGCATGAATGGACATGCCTGCCTGACCAGAACGACGTCATCCATGCTCGGCAAGCCTATGATCTCCAGAGCGATGTGAGTACCTAAGAATCATAATGATGTGCAAAAGTGAATTAACAGTCCTTGGAGAAGGTAGCGATAGGTGGAACCAAGCTTACCAGCTCCTGTAAGGCAGGAATAGCATTTCTTCTTTCCTTGTGTGGACTAATTATTTAAACTTCCAGACCAAAAAAGAGTGTTGTCAGACATGCTGTCTCTCTATTAAGCTGAATTTTCAAGAATGATCTTTATTTCATATCCTTTGATAAAAATATTTTCCCAATGCAAAAATAAAATTTTATTGGCTATTTGTGTCAACAGAATATGTACAAGTCGGATCTCCAATGGTTGAGAGGCATCGGCTGGGTTCCTATTGGCTCTTTGGATGTGGAAAAATGCAAAAGGGCATCTGAAATTTTGAGTGATAAAATCTATCGCCAACCTCCAGACAGATTCAAATTTACCAGTGTGACTGATTCTTTGGAACAAGTGTTAGCCAAGAATAATGCCATTAACATGAACAAGGTAAGGCTTCAAAATTCAGAGAACCAAAGTAGGAGGACCCCTAAAAGCAAAGTCAAAGAAAAAGAAATGTAATCAGGAAAAGAAAGAAAGCATTGAGCAACAAAAGACTATCTATCTAATCTATCTACCCATCCATCCATATCTATTTATCTGATATATGTAGCATTTATATTTATTTACTTCAGTAATTATGGTTTTGCTAAAAAACATTTTTATGGAAGATTTTCTTTGCATAAAAGTTATCCTCAATTTCCTTTTGCTAACATACATTTAAGAAGATCATAAGTCACTCAAATATCTGTTCTATGAACTGATTACTTGAAGATGTGTCTACCATACATGCGTATAAAATGCATAACCTCTTGTTATTTTTGTTTATAAAATTCTTGTGGCCCTAAATTCTTATTAACTATACACTGAATTTTTTTCCGATGCCTTAAATATTTTCTTTGATAGCGTTTATACACGGAAGCATGGGACAAAGACAAGACCCAGATCCACATCATGCCAGACACACCAGAAATTATGTTGGCAAGAATGAACAAAATCAACTACAGTGAGGTAGGAGCAGATACTAATTCTATGGAGTTTGCATGTGGTTTCTTATTTCAGTTAATCTGTCCCAGATGAGGTAATACTAAATAACAGTTGTATAAAGAATCTTTTTTCTTGCTCAGTGTGAATAGCAACTCCTGCATTTCTCAGTTCTCATCCTAAACATCAAACTTCAAGTAATATGAATTATCACTTACAAAGTGACAATAATAAGAACTAATGATTTAAGCAGTAACCATAAGAATTATCAAAGCTTTTTCTTTTATTAATTTTTTTAATTGGGAAATTAGCAATAGATTGTACATTTATCACCTCCTTATGCTGTATCACTGTGCTAAGTCTATTTTCCATATATGATTTATTTTTTCCAAATTGTGGTTTAAAGTCAATTTTTAAGATTTTTAATGTATAAAATTAAGTCAGGGTTAAAATTACAGTATTATCAAATAACACTGAGAGAAGGAGACAGAAACAGAGGATCTGCCAGGGTATATATCAGCGAGCCCATTTCCTTTTCACCCTCTGTGAGCATGGGGCCATGTGCCTTCATGTCAGAAC
Source organism: Hyaena hyaena (assembly GCF_003009895.1). Taxonomy (NCBI): domain Eukaryota; kingdom Metazoa; phylum Chordata; class Mammalia; order Carnivora; family Hyaenidae; genus Hyaena; species Hyaena hyaena. Next base: position 10,853 of record NW_024082126.1, on the reverse strand, counting down.
CACAGATGTTTTAGCCTGAGAGGTCAGCCTCTCTTCTAGTACAAGAGTCCCCACCTAACAGGTTGTCATCCTGCCTTTGCTTAAGTGTTGTTAGTGACAACGAATTTATCTCTTAAATCAGCCCATGTGTTGTGGAAAAATTCCATTAGAATATGCTTATGGGGGCACCTGGGTGGCTCAGTCGGTTAAGCCTCCGACTTTGGCTCAGGTTATGATCTCATGGTTCGTGGGCTCCAGCCCTTCGTCGGGCTCTCTGCTGACAGCTAGCTCAGAGCTTGGAGCCTGTTTCGGATTCTGTGTCTCCCTCTCTCTCTGACCCTCCCCTGTTCACACTGTCTCTCTCTCTCAGAAATAATTAAAAAATATTAAAAAAAAATATGCTTGTGATGTATTGAGTCAAACTTCTCAAACTGCAGACGTCTATAGTCTCCTGAGACTATGCAAAAGCAGTCTCTGCCAACTCCATGGAGATGAGCATGGCTACTGTGGTGCCTCCCCTGCCACCTCACCCCAAGTTCACTTTCTAATCCAACATCCCCAGTTCCTGGGCATTCTTCACATGACACTCCTGCTAGAATGTGACCCTCCAAACCAAACAAAATTCTGCAAGTACAGAATATAGTTGACATCTTATTTCCTCTTATGGACATTTGACCTCCATTTCTGCATTGGGAGCTATACCACTGCTGGGGCACATGGAGCTTGGGATCAGCTGAAACCCTAAGACATTTTGCTTGGGCTTAAGCTAGGTTTCCTCTAGCCTGAATTTACACATTAGGCAACTTAAATTCGGTTTAAAATCAGTTTAAAGATTGACATTTATCTCTGTGCAATTTCTTCTTCTTAGATTAAGCCTATTGGTTTAAGCCTGTGGAGATTTTTATGAACCTACATAATCTTTCTGTCAGCTGATGTACGAGTTATTTCTCCCAGCTTTGTGCTACCAGCAAAGAAAATAACGTTTATTTGAAAACATAAGTCAACCATATATTACTCTTCTGCATGATATAACATAAGAGAATTTAGCTAGATGAGCCACCCTCTTAAGTCATTTTATTATGGAAAGTATAAACTAATTTTAGCACTTACATAACTAACTTTCAACTGTCACCAGAAACAAAAAAACATCAAGTCCTACTTGCAAAGCAAAAAAGAGTGAATTTTTTAGCAAAAGCTATGACATAAGTGCTGTATTGTTACAGGAAAGCATGTATTGCATGTGTTGGAATTTAAGGAGACAAAGAGCCTCTGTAAGTAGCCACTCAGCATTTCTGGAATTCTGGACTCTGTCTTTGCTACAGAAGCTCAGAGATGCTGTACTGTTGCTGTTGGTTGGAAGAGACCCAGGGAGAATGCCCTGAACTGAATGCCTAACCTACCCCGGCTGCTTTCTTGGTCTTTTCTCTCTCAGATTAGTTCAATTCTTTTGTAATTTTTTTCCATTTAGGATAGGAAGATAAAATGCAGATTTATTTGACTTGATTTGATTATGTCACTCTTCCTCAAAGATTATTGATGGTTTCCTATTTCCTGTGGAATCAAGCACAAACTTGTTTTAGCACCAAGCCTTCAGTCCAACTCCAGATTCTTTTGTCTTCTCTTGCACTTATCCCTGGCACTGCTCCCCCCTTTCTTTGATACTCCTGCACCATCACTCCCTTGTGCTTTGATTTATGCAACTCCCTCTGCCCTTGACTCCCATCTCAGTCTCCTGAAACCATACTCATTACTCATCACTCAAGGTCTAATGCAAAGATCAATCCGTCTGCAGGAACTTTCCTGATTCTTTTTTTTTTTTTTTGAAGTTTATTTATTATTGAGACAGAAACAGAGCATGAATAGGGGAGGGGCAGAGAGAGAGGGAGACACAGAATCTGAAACAGGCTCCAGGCTCCGAGCTGTCAGCACAGAGCTTGACACGGTGCTCGAATCCACAAACTCTGAGATCATGACCTGAGCCGAAGTCGGATGCTTAGCAGACTGAGCCACCCAGGTGCCCCACTTTCCTGATTCTTAATTCAGGATTAATTACTCCTTCCTGGAGCTCTTTCCTAACAGTATGGTTAAATCACCTTTATTGGTAGCCTAGTCTGTAGGTTATCAGTCTTTTCGTCAGTTCTCCCTGAAACCCTGATGATGGGAGAGGCCTCATACTCTTCTTTGAGTCCCACACAGTCACAGCACAAAATTGGGGCAGAATAGGTGTAGAGTGAATTAATTTCCATGATCAATAGTTAATCAAGTCTTTCCCTCTATATCCATATTTTGCCACCTTAGACCCATGAGTTTCAGCTTAATTTTTTAGTTCTCTTCAAAACTGATTCATTAGGGGTACCTGGGTGGCTCAGTCAGTTAAGCATCCTACTCTTGGTTTCAGCTTAGGTCATGATCTCATGGTTTTGTGACTTCGAGCCCCACATTGGGCTCCATGCTGACAGTGCAGAGCTTGCTTGGGATTCTTTTCTCCCCCTCTCTCTACCCCTCCCTGACTCATGCTATCTCTGCCTCTCTCAAAATAAATAAATAAACTTAAAAAAAACTGATTCATGGGTATAACTAAAAATTTTGAAACACTGGGTAATATTTATATTTAGTTAATTCAAAATAAGTCTTAAAGTACAAAACAAAGCTGCAATGTTCTATATATGTATCCTTTTTAAGTCTACAGCAAATAACGCAAAGGCTTAGAAGTCTCAGAATAAGATTAGTATAGGTGCCTACCTAGGAAGAACTTAGTGAATTATTTTAGTCACCTGTCAGTTTTTGGATAAGAATGTCAAAATCTAACTGATGTATAATTATATATTCTTTTGCCCCAATTTAGAGTCTGTATAAACTTGCCCATGAAGAAGCAAAGAAGAAAGGCTATGACCTGCGAAGCGATGCCATCCCAATCGTGGCAGCCAAGGCCTCCAGGGACATTGCCAGTGATGTGAGTTTCAGTATTGCCCCAAGTTTATAATCAGTCTGAACTGACACTTATACTGAACTAAATCTTCAAAAAGAACTTCTTGCCCTTGGAAACATGACCTATTGTATTTATGTGGGATTTTTCAAAAAACCTAGTTTTGAAGGAAGTGAAAAATTGGATGTTCATAAAAGGGGTTATAACTTTTAGGACACAGTATATTCAATGGACACTGACCCACCAAAAATGGAGAAAGATCCACTCATGGAAATTACTAGAGTACAGCTGCAGGCTTGGAGATCTAAAAATTAACACCATGCTTATGGAAAGTATAACTCATAAACTTAAGTACTCCCAGTGAGAATCAGGTCCTGGCTCTGTATAACATTTTAATATACAATATTCACAAAATTGATTTGACACTTGATTTTGTAATTCACCCTTTTAAGATTAAAAACGAAGGCAGTTGATTGATACCAGAGGTGGCTACTAACCTAAGGTTGTACCCTTAATAACAGCTCCTGGCTGTCTAACACATACCTCCCAGAATAAAATCATCATCCTTTCATGGTGCCTCAGAAGATTCTTGTCGAACAGACCACTGCTCTAAATATCAAGGCCCACTATTTTGGAATATGGTAATACGGTGCCCTTAATGTTGTGTTAGTGACTCACTTTAGTTTATGTATGTTGGACCTTCCCCACAAATGGATTTATGTCAATAATAATAGCAGGAATAACTAGGAAGTGTTGAGAACTCTGTGCTAAGAGCTCGACATGCATTATCTTATGTACACTTCATAACTGTCCTAGGGTATAAGTATTGTCATTATCCCTGTTTTGTGGGTTGCTGAAGCAACTTGTCTAAAATCAAACTCCTTGTAGGTGGTGGAGTTGAAACTCCAGACAACCTCATTACTTCCCATTCTACCATATTGCCTCCTGCTGACCCATCTATACTATCTTTGAGACTAGAGGCATGTGTTTTGAATAACTGGCTTAGATCCCAAGACATCATTGGACATGGAATGGTAAAAATATTCTTGGCCCATCTGGGGCTAGAACCCATGAGTTTTCTAGAGCATGTTCTAACCATTTGGACTGCTACATCAGCTTTACTAGTATAATAATACTAGTATTATATTAATACACTAATGGTATACTCTTACTTTATTATCTTATAGTAACTAGTATACTAGTACTAAACTTGGTCCTTGACCTAGAGTCCTTCATCCTTCTAGTAACCAGATACTCATTTTATGACTTATTACACACACCATGTTATCAGGTGCGACTCGTTCCTGACATGCTTTTAGTGCCTAAAATTCATTTGTCCTAGTTTCCTTATTCAAATGGCCTCTAACCCTGTGAGCACAACCTGCCTCCAAAATTATTCCTTATTATTAGGCCAGAGGTGATTTTGAGGATGCATTACAATTACACAGATTCCATCTACGTTCTTAGCTCTGTAAGATTCAAGGGTAAAGGTCAAGATACCAGCTTGATTAACGTTTATTAGAAAAAGCCAACTTACAGTTTTGATGTAAGCAAGGTGATTTTGTACACACTTTTGACCTTGAAGGACTTATGATAAAAACCTGATTTGTGTGTTTTCATCTCAGTACATATACAAAGATGGTTACCGCAAGCAACTTGGCCACCACATTGGAGCCCGGGACATCAAGGATGACCCCAAGATGATGTGGTCCATGCATGTGGCCAAGATCCAGAGTGACAGGGAGTACAAGAAGGACTTTGAGAAGTGGAAGACCAAGTTCAGCAGCCCAGTGGACATGTTGGGGGTTGTTCTGGCCAAGAAGTGCCAGACCTTAGTCAGTGACATAGACTATAAGAACTACCTGCATGAGTGGATATGCCTGCCTGACCAGAACGACGTCATCCATGCTCGGCAGGCCTATGACCTCCAGAGCGATGTGAGTACAGCATCTATAAAAGTGCTGTGTTCAGCTATATAAAAGTTATCCTTTATATGCAGCCCATTGGCTTATTTAAGCTAGGATTTATTGATCATTGAATGAGATTTGAATCAGTGTATAGTTTTATTGCTTTATTATAAGTACGTTTAATAGCATTTATAAGGAAGGGAAGTTTAAGAACAGGATTTGGTCTTTTAAAAACACAACCAAAATTAAGCAATATTTCAAAGTCCACCAGATGGAGACATTCTCTTTTATTCTTTTAAGGGGGTAGAAACAACACATTTTTATTAAAAAAAAAATTACTATGAAATTTGTTTTTCGCATTTTGCAAACCAGATGAGGTTATAGTTAGTAGAATTCTAATGCCTGTTACAGTGCTAATTTTATTCTTATGAAACAAAGTTGCTATGTTTGTAAGCTATTGGATCAGTTAACTGGCATTTTCTTCTCTTAGCACGGCTCTCTGTAGATGGTCACGTGATAATGAGAGACACCCCCCCACCCCCATTACCTAGGGCTGTTGCTTTTAATATCAAATCTGGGTGTGAGAAGCACATTTCCTACAGTACATAGTTTCTAAATGTTTGAAGGGATTATTTAAGCATTAGAGGATTTTGGAAAATAAAGTTAAGTTTTAATTTATATTTAATTATTTTAGTTATTAATTAATAATTGGCCATTACTAGAAACTGTACAGCCCACCTGTGAAAATGCTCACATTTGTTCTATAGTTTTTGATATACAGAACCCTGGGTTTTGCAATTGTGTCTGAAAAGAAAGGCTTTCCCTGCACATGAAAGAGTTAAAATGGTTAATGCCACCTGAGGAGGTGACAACATTGATAGACTGCTTACATCTGTCTATTTGTTGAGTGCCTTTTCAAGATCAACTTCCCCCACACTGTGATGAGGCCTTAATGGCTATTTGAATGTTAACAGTCATTGGAAAGTTAAAAAGCACTCCAGAGGTATAAAGTGTTACTGTTTTCATTCTTGCTGTTTTTATTTAGGGGGCAATCAGTAATCCACATAGGGCAATTCCAATAGGCTTTTTGTGTCGACTGCAAAATATCAGTCTATATTTTCTACTTAGTTGCTGTTATGAGTAAAATCCTTCACATGAGCTGGGCAAATGTCCAATTCCTTTGTTGTGAAGTTGTGAAGTAGTTAATACTTAATGTGTTAACAAAACTCCTTAGCCGAAAAATGATTTAAAATAAATTGAGAGGGGTGCCTGGGTGGCTCAAATTGGTTAAGAGACCAGCTCTTGATTAAAGCTCAGGTCATGATCTTATGATTCAGGAGTTCAAGCCTAGGGTCGGCCTCTATGCTGAGAGCCTGCTTGGGATTCTCTGTCTCTCTCTGCCCCTCCCCCCCCCACTCTCTCTCTCTCTCTCTCTCTCTCTCTCTCTCTCTGAAAAATAAATAAACAAACTTAAAAAGAACACAGATTTTTATTTAAAAAAATAAATCGAGAGAGAAAGGTATGGAAAGACTATTCTGGAAAGAAGTCCATCTTCTTTTAAAAAAATTTTTTAATGTTTATTTTTTAGAGAAAAAGAGAAAAAAAAATGAGTAGGGGAGAGGTAGAAAGAGGGGGAGACAGAGGATCCAAAGCTTGCTCCATACTGACAGCACAGAGCCTGATGCAGGGCTCAAACCCACAAACCACGATATCATGACCTGGGCCAAAGTTGGATGTTTAACCAACTAAGTCACCCAGGCGCCCCCAAGAAGTCCATCTTCTTGTCCTGAGAACTTGGTGGAAAGAGACTGGGGCCTTAGACCAATGAAATGATCATCAATTGCCCTGAGCCTTGGATAGTGTTAAAGCCATGAAGTTCTGCCTCAATATTTCAGGGGCTCTACATCATTGCTATATATATACACTTTTTGTTTATTTCTAAAGAGCTCTACAGATATTTTGAAACCAGAAAAAATACATAGAAGGCAATAAAATCCAACATAATCCAATCACTGAAAAAAGTTCACTCCTACTCATATTAATTATCCACATACATTGTTTTATGCTTTTCTTTCTTGTAATGTTATATTAATTACCTATCTGCAAGTAAACAATATTCTTTAAAATAAGGCTGTTAGTAGCTTCAGAGGATTTCATTTGACTAGGCCTAACCTTTATTTACTGTTGTTGGACATACCTGTGGATTCTCCCACTCTGGGCTGGCATTGTTTTCCTGTACACATGGGCATTGTAGTAACATTCACTGAACTGACTGATAGTAATTTGGATCAGTCCTCTCCTTACCACCAGAAATATATGGTCAGTTTTTGTTATGGCTAGGAGATGTTTCTGGGTCATTTTTGAACATAGTTCCCCTTTTGGTCTAACACCATGAGCTTGTTTTCTATGAAAATACAACTTCTAATATCATACGTTATTACTGATTGCACTGGCATTTTTACCATAAATCTTTTAGTCTTGCTGAAGAGTTTCTGCCGTTTTCATCTTTACAGAACATCTACAAATCAGATCTCCAGTGGCTGAGAGGTATTGGCTGGGTCCCCATTGGGTCTGTGGATGTGGTCATGTGCAAGAGAGCTGCGGAGATACTGAGTGACAACATCTACCGCCAGCCTCCAGACAAGCTGAAATTCACCAGTGTGCCTGATTCCCTGGAGCAGGTGCTGGCCAAGAACAATGCCATCAATATGAACAAGGTGAGCCCCAGCTACCTCAGGCTTCTCCAAGATTCCAAAAGATGCTATAATCCTCGAACAATTAGTGCAGTTAAAATTATCCAGTGAAGTGTGTAGGGTCATATTTACCTCCTAAATTATATACTTGAAATCCTCTAAATAATTTCTACTATTCCCAATTATAGCTTTGATCAGTAGTGTTAAGACTCAAACCTCCAATTTGAATACCTTATATCCAAGTTTGGTTTGCTTTTCCTAATTACATTAATAATAATCATGCTTAACTTTTTGTAATTCCCATTTCAAATAGTACTCTATCAACATCTTCTTTGACAGCGTTTATACACAGAGGCCTGGGACAAAGACAAGACTCAAGTTCATATAATGCCTGATACCCCAGAGATCATGTTGGCAAGGCAGAACAAACTCAACTACAGCGAGGTAAGGGCCAAATCCTGTGGTGCAGCACCACGTGTGTATCGTTGTTACTCTTTGTTTTCCCCATACATACTTCTTTGGAGATTCTCAGGCCTCAGCGATCATGGTGCCTGTGGCTCTGTGACATGAACACTCAGCCCATCTAGGCTTTTATTTCTGGGTTGAATATTATATGCTATAGGATTCTGTGGGCAAACTGAAGTTGCATTACCTGTTTAGTTTATGGCCACTGCTGGTGTGGGTCAATGGGACTGAGTAGCATTTTTGGCATTTCCAAGGCGGTAGGATAGCCTGATAAAATAGTGACCTAATATTTCTACTGAAATACTATTTGTCATTTACCTAAAATACAAGTCCAGCTGGCATGCTAGCTTTGTAGTTGCTAAATCTGGCAATCTTGCCAACGGGACTTCTAATGATATGTAACTTTTCCATACCTGGATCCTCAATACAATTGAGAGGTAAAACAAAGGAATATGAATAGAAGTTGAAATCTCAGATTTTTTTACAACTAAAATTAAGTTCAAGGATATATTTGAATGAGAACAAAATGAGCCTAACTGAACCTCAGAATTAGGTTCCCATTCAGGCAGAGGCCACACTAGAACAGGGCAATTAGCTAAACTCCACTCAAGGGTAAGATCTTGCTTAGAGCCCAGAAAAACAGAGGCACTGGGCTTAGTCCCAGAGGGGGCAGATCAGAGCTGAGTGGGAAGTACCTAGTCATTCCATTCCTACTATTTAAATAAATCAGTAAGTCAGTGATTCACAGCAGTGAGTAAAAGGGCAGAAAAAGGAGAAAGGTCAGAGAAGAAAATTGAGCTCATTCTATAGAAAGAAAGCTTCAGGTGTGGGGAAAAAAAAGTATTCTCTGTTAACAGCACTGGACTTTTTAAAGGTAAAATGCAGTTTATTTTAGGCACATGGTTTACTAATATGATATAGCCAAAATTTAGAATCTTAAAGTTGTGATTATAGTCCAGTTAGCTGTTTTAAATGGTACATCAGTCTTTTCCTCCTTTGTTTTTTAAACATTATAAAGTATTACATGATTGTGGAAAATGTTTTCAGCAATAAAGGAATGAATGAAGGTATGTGAGTTTATATATTTTATATATAAATTAACAATATTAAACATTGTTCTGTAATTTTTTCAGTTAAAAATAGGTATAGATTGATACTCTGTAAATTGACCTATACTACTATATTATATTAATCTATGTTAATAGGCATAATATAACAAACTACATGATATATATTAACCTACAAAGTATATGATGGATTAAAATATTAATCTATGTTAATACCCATAGATTAATGTTGATCTCATTGATTCCTAAAGCTAAGTATTTGGGGGGGTTATAAGATATAATTTATTTGCTTCCAACATTGCTGGAAACTTAGTTGTTTCCAGACCCTGTCCTTTTAAAAATTACTTGGTATGTCACTTAATAATCTCCAAATTGTTACTGTCAAATCTTTTACTTTAACTCTGACTTTCTTTCTATAGACTCTGTATAAACTCGCCAATGAAGAAGCAAAGAAGAAAGGCTATGACCTGCGAAGCGATGCCATCCCAATCGTGGCAGCCAAGGCATCCAGGGACATTGCCAGTGATGTGAGTAGCCACACTCCATGCATGTACACTGCTGTATAGGGTTGGGAGCAAATGATCATCAGTACAGCAGGGAGATTCACCTATGCACCAGTTAAAGCACACATATTGTGCTTTAAATGAAAAAAAAATGTTCTTCACTGAAAAAAGCTCTTTTATGTTTTTAATTCCAAAAAGTTTAAAATCAGGCCCCATAGGTGGATGGGGTATCCTAAACTTTAGTATAAAATTGAATTTGAATCTATGGTTGTTCATACTATAATTATAGATATTTCTTATAGAAATAAGAAAATGTCAGAAGAGTTAAAAAAAAAAAATTTGGTTACATATGTTGGCTCAACATCAAAAAAAGACCTGGTTCAGCCAGGTCTAGGAAAATGTACCTTTCCTTAATCTTGCTCTGGATTTTTGTCAACTCAGTCTTTGGAAAACTACCTTAAGTGCTTCCTTTGAGCTCTTTTTAAATGAAAACAGAAAAACAAAGACAACCAAAGACAGTAAAATGGTAATTCTGATTTCTTGCTGTCTCTGAAAGAAGTGAGTCCTTCAGTGACGAATTCAGATTTCCCTACATATACGTTAGGATTTGTGGGGTGTTATTTCCTAAAGTGAAGATATCCATTCAGCCCTTACCACCATCACCACCACTAAAATGTGTTCTTGTAGTTATATAATGTTTTCTCACTCTAAGAATCCCAAGAAACCCCAGCCAAATTTGATCTCCAACGGAGCAGGGTATGCAGAATAGAAAATGCAAGCCAGTCCATTTTAAGGAGTCAGGTGATGCAGTGAGAGTCAACAGAGCTAGATTTGGGAGGTGTGACAGGTGGGCAAGGGCAAGGTAACAAGATACCTGTGGCCTGGAAAGTAACCTTCTCAAATCAAATGTAAATTTTCTGGGTTAGTGATTTCAGTGGCCCAAGATAAAGAAAAGGTAGCTTATGGTTCCAATTTATTTTCGGGAAGTGTTGCTGCCTTTTTTTTTTCCAGGGACTTAATGTCTGCAAACCTTAGAACTATGTAGTTGGCCTGTCTTCCCAGTAGAGTATTGCTGTGAAGTCAAATCAGAGTTTAGGATAAGAAGATAAGTGGATATTCAGATGGTTCCAAATTTAAAATAATGATGTTTTAAATCACTAAGATTTTAGCCCTTTCTAACATGTTTATCTTTTAAATGACTACTTTTATCTCAGTACATATACAAAGATGGTTACCGCAAGCAACTTGGCCACCACATTGGAGCCCGGGACATCAAGGATGACCCCAAGATGATGTGGTCCATGCATGTGGCC
>NW_024082125.1:264336-326449 GCF_003009895.1 Hyaena hyaena | reverse complement strand
TTTCCAATGGCTTCAGATCTTTTCTGTGTGATGTATGGGCGCGAGTGCAAGTACGGAGCTCCTTACTTCTCCGCCATCTTGCCCTCTCTCCTATTGTTGTAAATTCTTATTCAGTTATGTTGCTTATATCTGTCTTGGGCTGTTCTTTAGCTATCAATTCTTCCTGGAGTTTTTTTGGAGGAGAGTTCTTCCATTTTATCATTTTGGTTAGCTTTCTATCTCTTGTTAGTTTTAAAAACTTGTTATGCACTCTACACCTGTGAGTGCTGCTGTACCAAAGAAGGCTCTTGACTGTCCAGGATCTGTCTGTTCAGAACGTGTTCTTTGAGTGGTGTCTCTTGGTCTCTCTTGTTGAGTTCTTGATTATTTTATTTTCCTACTCACAGCGGTATTTGGGACTCTCCACGTGTGTACTTTGGCTTGTGTCTTGAGGTAGCCCTGGAAAAGAAAACAGTCAGACAAACACAGAGAACAAAGGCACACAAACGCACAGACAAATCCAACAAACACACAAACTGAAAGGGAAAAAGAATAAGAAAAAAGGGACACATACAAAAAGAAAAAGAAGAGGAAGGAAGAAAGATGAATAATTAAAAAAATACATAAAAAAGAAAAAAGAAGAAAAGGAAAGGAAAAAGAAAAACTTCAATAGACAAAGGACTGTCTAAGGCATAGAACCAGAATTCCCAGCTCCAAATAAATAGCTGTGTGTATGCAGTGCTGGTGGCAGAGCATAAAGAAAGAGAAATGACAAGGCAGGGAAGAAGCAAAATTGGAAATGAAATGAGCAGGCAGAAAGACAAAGGCTTATTTCAAAGAGCAAAAGAGTGGAATATGGTTGGAGAGGAGGCGAAAGAAATGACGATGATGCTACTCAGAGAAACTATATAGTCTGATTACTCCAGAGAGAAAGAGATAAAAAGGTAGCGGTGGAGGTGTAGAATTTGATTAAATGTGACTGTTTAAGCAAGCCAATGACTAGAATTAATCAGGGCAGTGCATCCATGTTGGTCTTGCCCTGGCTCCGGTAAGAAGAAGAAGAAGGAGGAGGAGGAGGAGGAGGGGGAGGAGGAGGAGGGGGAGGAGGAGGAGGAGGAGGAGGAGGCGGAGGCAGCTCTCTAGCGGGGATGGGAGTGGTTTGGTCCAGTGCATCCCTCGGGGGGTCATGCCTTGGTGGTTGTGGGGAGAGAAGTGGCGGCACCCTAGTCCCTTCTTGAACCAAGCATTGCAACCCACTCTTTTGGGTGTGATCTCCCTGTCCCAAAGGTGTAGCCAAGGTGGGCAGTGCTCTATATCCCAAGCCAGGCCTCATTTCCAGATCTCAGTCTGCACGCCCCATTGATATTACCCAAAATATAAATTTGCAGGCCAATCCCTGAGAGCAGTCTCAAGCCTGTCACCTTCCCCCTGGGGATTGAGCCAGAAGCCGCTGCTCCCATCTCCGCCAGGTCGGGCTGGCAAGCGAGAGGCAGTTTCACCCGAGGTCGCCTGGGATGAGTGTATCCTGCCTATGGTCAGCTGGACAGCAGGGAACCAGGTCCCTCTGTGTCCCGTCGCCCAAAATATAAACTTGCGGGTAAGTCCCTCAGGCCAATTTCAAGCCTCTCGCCTCCCCCCTGGGGATCCAGCCAAGTCAGAAGCACAACAGCACAGCTTCAGGCACCGCAGCGACCCCTCCAGGTCGAGCTGATGAGTGGGGAGCAGTTTCACCCAGAGTCGTCTGGGAGGAGTGCGTCCTGCCTAGGGTCAGCTGGACAGCAGGAAACCGGATCCCTCTGTCCCGAGCGGAGGTTTTTCTCTTCTCCAGCGACAGGGACAGTGTCTTGAACAGTTTCGGCCACTCTTTTTTCCCCTAGACTCACCACAGCTCCCAGCAAAGGGGGATCCCCCCTTCCTCTGCGTCTCCGGTCCCGGCCGATTTTATGTTTCCCAGTTCACCCTCACGCTATAAGGTTTTCTTAGCGGACTCTGTCTCCTTTTCCTCCCAAACTTCTGGATTCTGTAAGGGTTCTTATGACTTTAGGCCTTCTCCATTTGAGAGATGGGGGGAGGGGGGAGTGAAATGTACGGAGCTCCCTACTTCTCTGCCATCTTGCCTCCTCACCCTGCTCCTTCCCTTTCAAGCTTTCTCTCTCTCTCAGAATAAATAAACATTTAAATATATATATTTATATATATATAACATATATATAGCGTGTGTATGTAACATATATACATAAAACATATTCATTTATATATATATAATATCCAGTTACCTAGGTGTCATTTGTTACAAATACTAATCACCTTGTCATCTTTGTAAAAATATCAACTGACTTGACAATGCCTAATGCTGGTAGTAATGTGGAGTAGCAGGAATGCACATGCATGTCTGGTAAGAATACAAAATAATACAGCCACTTTGGAAGACAGTTTGGCAGTTTCTTACAATAACTAAACATAGTCTTACATACACCCCAACAATTGTGTTCTTAGGTATTTATCCAAATGAGTTGGAAAATTATGTGTATATGAAACTTGTGCATGAATGCTTCTGGCAGCTTTAAATATAATTTCCAAATACTGGAAGCAACAAAGTCCTTCAATAGGTGAATGAATAAACAATGATACATTCATAAAATTAAACATGATAAATACAGAGAAATTAGCCTTTTGCATCAATGTTCGTCAGAGATATAGATCTGCAGTTTACTCCTCTCATGATGTCATTGTCTCGCGTTGGTATCAGGATAATGCTGACCTCATAAAATTAATTTGGAAGTGTTCCCGCTCCTATTTTTTAGAAGAGTAAAAGAATAATTGATATGGATTCTTCTTTGAATGTTGGTAGAATTCACGTTTGAAACCATCTGGTCCTAGACCTTTCTTGGGAGGTTTTTGATTACTGCTTCAATCTCCTTATTTTTTGGTTTGTTTAAACATTCTATTTCTTCTTGACTCTGTCTTGGGAGATTGATGTTTTAAGAATTTATTAATTTCTGCTGCATTATCCAACTTCTTGGCCTGCAATTTTTATAATAATATCTTAGGATACTTTTTTATTTCTCAGGCATCTGTTTTAATGATTTCACGTTCACTTCTGGTTTTATTTATTTGAGTCTTCCTTTTTTCCTTAACTAATCTAGTCTACCTTTGTGTTTATAAGTTTTGTTTATTTTTTCAAATAACCAACTCATTCTTTTGTTCATTTTTTTCTATTGTTTACGTATTATTAATTTGATTTTTCTTTGTTCTGCTCTTTACTATTTCCTTCCTTCTGCTAAGTTAGGCTTAGTTTGTTCTTCTTCTATTTCCTTGAGATGCAACATTAAACTGAGATCTTTTTTTTCTTTCTTAGTGTAGGTGTTTATATCCATAAAATATCCCACTTAATATTTCCTGAACAGAAATGTAAAAATCCTCAATGAAATACTGCAAACTGAATTCAATAGCACATCAAAAACATTATTCATCATTATCAAGTAGGATTTATCCCTGGAATACAAGTTTCAAAATACACAAGCCAGTCCATATGACAACATATTAATCAAATGAAATATAAAAAATAAAGGGGGGTAGACATAGTACATGAAGAACATTAAGAGGTATAAGCTTTCAGTGATAAAACAAATAAGTCATGGGAATAAAATCTAAAGCACAGGGAATATACTAAATAATATTGGTATAACTCTGTATGGTGATAGATGGTAACTACATTTATTGTAGCAGACTATGTTGTATAATTGAAACTAATATTATATGTCAACTATACTTTCATTAATATTTTTTAAAGCCTCTGACAAAAAAAACCGTATAGAACTAACAAGGAAATTCATCAAATATGCAGGATACAAAACCAACAAAAAATCAGTAGCATTTATTTACAACAACAATGAAATATCCAAAAAGGAAATCAAGGGAACAGCCTCATTTATAAAATCATCAAAGAGAAGAAAATGCTTAGGAATAAATTTAACCAGGGAGGTAAAAGATCTGTACACTGAAAACTATAAAATATTGATGAGTGAAATTTAGGAAGACATAAAAAATAGAAAGATACCCCATGTTCACGAATTAGAAGAATTATCAGTGCTAAAATGACCACATCACCCAGAGTGACCTACAATTATAATGCAATTCCTATCAAAGTTTCAATGGCATTTTCATGGAAGTAGAAAAAAATGCTAAAATCTAATTAAATAAAAATGACAACAAATAGCCAAAGCAGTCTTAGAAGAATAAAGTTGGAAGTATCACATTTCTTGATATCAAATTATACTAATCCAAACAGTATGACATTGGAATACAAGCAGACAGATAGAGCAATAGAATGAAGTAGAAAGTCCAGAAATAAACCCATGCATATAGGGTCAACTAATTTTCAGGAAAGATGCCAGAATACAAAATGAGGAAAGGATAATCTCTTTAACAGTGTTGGAAAAACTATAATTCTCATGAAAAACAATGAAATTGGACCCTTATCTTACACAATGCACAAAAATAAACTCAAATGTGCTAAAGACTTTAAATGGAAGTCCTGAAACTATAAAACTCATAGAAAAAAGCATAAGGAAAAAGCTCCTTAATCATGGTCTTGTCAACAACTTTTTGGATATGACACCAAAAACACAGAAAACAAAAGCAAAGATAAACAAATGGAGATATATCAAACTAAAAAACTTTTACATAGTAAAGAAAACAATCAACAGAGTGAAGAGACAAACTACATAACGAGAGAAAATATTCGTAAACCACGTTAAGGGGATGATACCCACTATGTATAAGGGACTCAAATAACTCACAGATGTTAGAACGGCTACTGTCAAAAAGACAGGGGCACCTTGATGGCTCAGTTGGTTGGCTATCCAACTCTTGAGTTCAGCTTAGTTCATTAACCCAGGGTCATGAGATTGAGCCCTGCTTTGGGCTCCATTAATCCATTGTATTGAGATATATCTATAGGTCAATCCATCGATCTAGACAGCTAGCTATCATCTATTTACATAGATATATCTTTATCTATCTAGATATTTATACATAGGTATCTATCTTTATCTCTATCTACATAGATTTCTATATCTATCTATTTGTATATATAGATATAGATATGTATCACACATCTTCCTTAACCATTTATTTATGAACAGATACTTGGGTGGCTTCCTTATATAAATAATGCTGCAGTGTTGCAATAAACATAGAGGTGCATATACCTTTTTTCAAATTAGTGTCTTGGTTTTGTTTGGGTAAATATCCAGTAGTGGAATTACTGGATAATATGGTATTTCTATTTTTAATTTTTTCAGGAAACTTTATACTGTTTTCCACAGTGAACGTAACAGCTTGCATTCCCACCAACAGTGCACAAGGGTTCCATTTTTTCCACTTCCTCACAAACACGTTACTTCTTGTCTTTTTTATTTTAGTCATTCTAAAGGTGTAAGGTGATATCTCATTTTCTTTCATTTGCATTTCCCTCATGATGAGTGATGTTGAGCATCTTTTCATGTGTCTATTGTCCATTTGTATGTCTTCTGAGGAAAAATGTCTATTAAGGTCCTTTGCCCATACTATAATTGGATTGTTTGAGCTTTTTGATGTTGAGTGGTATAAGTTCTTTATATATCATGGATCAGATATATCATTTGCAAATTATTTCCTCCCATTCTGTAGGTTACCTTTTAGTTTTGCTGATGGTCCATTTGCTATGGAAAAGCTTTTTATTTTGGTGTATTGACAATGGTTTACTTTTGTATTTGTTTCCCTTGCCTCAGGGGACCTATCAAGAAAAATGTTCCTATGGCTGATTTCAAAAAACTATTTTGTATATTTTCTTTTAGGAGTTTTACGATTTCAGGATTTACATTAAATCTTTAATCCATTTTGAGTTTATTTTTGCACATGATGTAAGAAAGTGGGCTAGTTTCATTCTTTTGCCCAACGCTGTCCAGTTATCCCAATACCAATTGTTGAAGACTGTATTCTTTTTTAACTGTATATTCTTGTATCCTTTGTTGTAGATTACTTGACCAGATAAGCATGGGTTTATTATTTTTTTAATTACTTTATTGTCAGGTTGGTTTCCATATAACATCCAGTGCTCATCCCAACAAGTGCCCCCTCCATGCCCATCACCTATTTTCCCCTCTCCCGCACCCCTATCAACCCTCAGTTTGTTATCAGTATTTAAGAGTCTCTTTTGCCTTGCCTCCCTCCCTCAACTTAACTGTTTTCTTTTCTCTTCCCCTCCCCTATGGTCCTCTGTTAAGTTTCTCCTGTTCCACATAAGAGTGAAAACATATATACCTGTCTTTCTCTGCCTGAATTATTTCAAACAGCATAATACCCTCGAGTATCATCCAGGGTTCTCATTGTCATGTAGTATTCCATTGTATATATAAAGCACATCTTCTTGATCCATTCGTCAGTTGATGGACATTCAGACTGTTTCCATGATTTGGCTATTGTTGAAAGCGCTGCTCTGAACATTGGGGTACATGTGTTTCTATGCATCAGCACTCCTGTATCCCTTGGGTAAATTCCTAGCAGTGCTATTGCTGGGTCATAAGGGAGTTCTATTGTTAATTTCTAGAGGAATCTCTGCACTGTTTTTCTGGTGCAGCTGCACACGTTTATACTCCCACCAACAGTGTACGAGGGTGCCTGTTTCTCCACATCCTCGCCAGCATCTATAGTCTCCTGATGTGTTCGTTGTAGCCACTCTGACCGGCATGAGGTGAAATTGCAGTGTGGTTTTGATTTGTATTTCCCTATGATGAGGGACGTTGAGCATTGTTTCCTGTGTCTGTCGGACATCTGGATGTCCTCTTTGGAAAAGCGTCTTGAACAGTCTTGATATATCAATTTTCTAAATCTGTCCACTTGTTTGTGACCTAACATATGATTTATCCTGGAGAATGTTCTTACTCGAGCACTGAGAAGTATATGCATTTTAGTGTGTTGACTGGGATGATCTCTATATATCTGTTAGGTCCATTGGATATAAAGTGTACTTCAAGCCCAATGTTCCCTTATTGATTTCATGTCTGGGTGATCTATCCGTTGAAGAAAGTTGGCATTGATGTCCCCTACCATGACTATATTCATTATTTCTCCCTGGATTTTTGTTTCTAAATCTCCATTATGTGGATGGTTTCTTGGGGACTGAAAACAGCGGAGCTCTTTTACAAATATTTCCATTCCTTCCATTAATTTATTACTATCTTTTTTCTCTCTTCAGTCTCATTCCTGTCCTCTCAACTTACTTTCTTAGTTTCTCTATCTCAGTAGTTTATTTCAATATGATAATGGTTATCATCATGATAGTGAAAGCAAAGTGTGGAGACACAGGAATAAGTGAAGAAGATAAGGAATTTGAAGAACAGCAGAAAGAGAAAAAAGAATGAGGCGATGAGGAAAGAAGGAACAAAATTATGACAATATCATTTACTTATAAAAACCTTTCCAGTTAAAGATTCAAAATTACATAGTGATTGTTTTAATCAAATAATATGTGAAGAACTCACTGACAACTCAATTGGACAGTGTTGCAGTATCCCTATGGTAAAAAGGTGAAAGTGACCAAAGTTGAAAAGTGATTTGTATGCATTCACTTCCTAAGCTCTTATGATGAATTACAAAGCCCTCGGGGTGCCTGGGTGGTTCCATCGGTTGGGCGTCTGATCATGACTTCAGCTCAGGTCATGACCTCATGGCTCGTGGGTTCAAGCCCCACGTCGGGCTCTGTGCTGACAGCTCAGAGCCTGGCGGCTGTTTCAGATTCTGTGTCTCCGACTCATTCTGCCCCGACTCTATATGTGCTCTGTCTCTCTCTCTCTCAAAAATAATAAACATTTAAAACTTTAACAAAATCCTATATCAAGAGTTGAAAATGAATAATACTTGTGTGTATATATATTACATATATATATACAGATAATAATGTGTAAAACATATGCTCATATGAAGAAACACGTAACTGGTGACTATATATATCAAAATATATATAGATACATGTATATAGTCCATATATCTCTGTTTACCACACATGCACAAACACACACAGATCTGTGGTTTGTGTGTGTGTGCGTGTGTGTGTGGCCCATGTGCGATACATAAAGATAGAAGAATAGATATAGAGAGTTAAAGAACTTATTAGGGAAAGAAAGAAGGAGAACGTTATAAAAAGATGTTAATGAAATGTAACCACCAGAACCAATATTCCACATGTATTATCTAAATTCAGTAAAATCATCACTCTTTCCCCTTCCCTTTTCATTTCCAAGACAGCATTGTGTAAATCAAAGCGACCTCACCTGCTACTTTGTGTGTGTATGTGTGTGTGTGTGTGTGTGTGTGTGTGTGTGTGTGAATCCTGACCCGTGTGCAGCATCCTGGTTAGTTTGCATTTACATTCTTATTTTCCAACAAATTCTAATTTTCTTCTAGTATGTTACTTTGATATTTACATTAATACCACATTAATCCTTTTGTTTTGTTTTTCAGAAAACCTTCAGAAAAGATATGGTAAGTACTCCGACAACCCTTTAGCCCCGCACTATGATGCCTTTCCCCACTGACAATTCTGGCCTCCTCGCTTGCATGCCAGCCCTTGGCTCTCCTTTCTCAGGAATGTCTGCTCCTCTACCCCTTGTTTGGCTTCTGCACTTCTCCCATAGTAAGTTTCCTTCACTTCTGTTTTCCTGCCTTTTCCATCCTTTCCCATTCTTCTTTTTTTCATACTATTTGTCCCATTTCTTATACTGGCTGATGTCTTCTACATGCTTTCAATGGTCTTATTATGAAGGTGGCGAGAAAAAAGGAATGTAGCTAACAAGCACATGGTTTGCATTCAATTATACTTATTGGCATTCCTTTACTTGGGCCCCCATCATGTATTGTGGGGAGGGATGTTCATTACTATACACAGGACATTACCTCATCCTTTAAGAGGTGCGAAAGCACTCCAGAGTTACTGGGTTAAATTTTTCACGCATTTTCCTTTCAAATACTGTGTACACTCCGGTGTTATTCATGGGTCAAGCATGAGACTGAGGCTCACTCTTTACACTGCCATTAATCATTAGCCAGGTATTCTTAACTAGTGGAAGTACTTTTACATGATTTTGCCTGGCTTTTAAAAAATTTTTCCAGCCGTTTTCATCGTTGTTGTCCTTTACATTTTAATTCACCCAACTATTAATTCTTCCAAGTGCTCTTCCTTTTGAATATTTGGCTACAAGTTTTTTATATGTCAATGAAATTACATTGTTATTTCCCAGTCTGATTTAAAAAATAATTTGTAATGTTTATATTTGAGAGAGAGAGAAAGACAGAGGTGCACGCAGGGGAGGGGCAGAGAGACAGGGAGACACAGAATCCGAAGCGGACTCCAAGCTCCCAGCTGTCAGCAAAGAGCCCAAGGAGGGGCTCAAACTCACGAGCTGTGAGATCATGACCTGAGCAGAAGTCGGACGCTTAACCGTCTGAGACACTCACGCGCCCTTTTCTTCTTTCTTAATGTAGGCATTTATTACTAGAAATTTCCTTCTTAGAAATTAGATCCATTGGATATAAAGTGTACTTCAAGTACAATGTTCTCTTATTGGTTTCATGTCTGGGTGATCTATCCATTGAGGAAAGTTGAGCATTGAAGTCCCCTACCGTGATTATATTCTTTATTTCTCCCTAGATTTTTGTTTTTAAGTCTCCATAATATGGATGGTTTCTTTGGGACTGAAAACAGCGGAGCTCTTTTACAAATATTTCCATTCCTTCAATTCACTTATTGCTATCTTTTTTCTCTCTTCAGTCTCATTCCTGTCCTCTCAACTTACTTCCTTATTTTCTCTTTCTCAGTAGTTTACCTCAATATGATAATGATTATCATCATTATAGTGAAAACAGAGCTTGGAGACACAGGAATAATTGAGGCTAAGGAATCTGAAGAACAGCAGAAAGAGAAAAAAAGAATGATGCGATGAGGAAGGCAGGAACAAAATTATGACAATATTACTTACTTTTAAAACCTTTTCCAGGGGCGCCTGGGTGGCTCAGTCAGTTGAGGGTGCGGCATCAGCTCAGGTCATGATCTCACAGTTTGTGGGTTCGAGCCCCACATCAGGTTCTGTGCCGACAGCTAGCTGAGGGCCTGGAACCTGTCTTTGGATTCTGTTTCTCCCTCTCTCTCTAACCCTCCCATGATTATGCTGTCTCTGTCTCTCTCAGTAATACATAAAACATTAAAAAAATTAAAAATAAATAAAAATAAAACGAAAGATTTTCCAGTTAAAGATTCAAAATTATATAATGATTGTGTTAATCAAATAATCTGTGAAGAATTAACTGACAACTCGATTGGATAGTGTTACAGTATCTACCATGGTAAAAAGGTGAAAGTGACCAAAGCTGAAAAGTGATTTGTATGCATTCACTTCCTAAGTTCTTATGCTGAATTCCAAAGCCCTCGGGGTGCCTGGGTGGCTCAGTCGGTTGGGTGTCTGATCATGAGTTCGGCTCAAGTCATGATCTCACGGCTCGTGGGTTTGTGCCCCGCGTATGGCTCTGTGCTGACAGCTCAGACAGAGCCTGAGGCTGCTTCGGATTCTGTCTCCATCTCTCGCTGCCCCCGCCCCACGTGTGCTCTGTCTCTCTAGCTCTCAAAAATAAATAAGCACTTAAAAATTTAATAAAATCCTGGGGAGCCTGAGTGGCTCGGTCGGTTAAGCGTCCGACTTCGGCTCAGGTCATGACCTCACGGTTCATGGGTTTGAGCCACGCGTCCGGCGCTGTGCTGAATGCTTGCTGAGAGCCTGGAGCCAGCTTCAGATTCTGTGTCTCCTTCTCTCTCTGACCCTCTCTGATCATGCTCTGTCTCACTCTATCTCACAAAAAACAAATAAATGTAAAAAATAAAATAATTTTAAAAATTTATTAAAAGCCTATACCAGGAGTTGACAAATGTATAATACTTCTGTGTATATATATTAAACATATACATATTATATATGCAAAACATATGCTCATATGAAGAAACACGTAATTGGTGACTATATATCAAATATATACATAATACATACATATATATATAGTCCATGTATATATCTCCAGGTACCATATACAGAGATTATGTATACCATATATATATCATATATACCACATATAGACATAGATATAGATATATACATATATATACCATATATACACAGATCTGTGTGTTTCTTTGTGTGTGTTTGTGTATGTGTGTGTCCGTGTGTGATATACGAGGATAGGAGGATAGATATAGAAAGAGTTAAAGACCTTATTAGGAAATGAAAGAATGAGAACATTATAAAAAGATGTTAATGAAATGTTACCACCAGAACCAATTTTCCACATGTATTCTCTAAATTAGTATAATCATCACTCTTTCCCACTCCCTTTTCATTTCCAGGAGAGCACTGTGTAAATCACAGTGAGCTCACCTGCTACCGTGTGTGTGTGCGTGCATGCGTGTTTGTGTGTGTGTGTGTCCACGTGTGCACATGGACAACATCCTGGTTAGTTTGGATTTACATTCTATTTTCCGATAATTTCTAATTTTCTTCTTGTGTGTTTACTTTGATATTTACAGTAATAGCACATTAATCCTTTTGTTTTGTTTTTCAGAAGAACTTCAGAAAAGTAACGGTAAGTACTCTGACAACCCTTTAGCCCTGCACTATAATGCCCTTCCCCACTGACATTTCTGGCCTCCTCACTTGCATGCCATCCTTTGGCTCTCCCTTATCTGGCCAGATTTCGTTCCTTCTCATTGCCGTGTAGTATTCCATTATATAGACAAACCACATCTTCTTGATCCGTTCCTCAGTTGGATACTTAGGCTCTTTCCATGTTTTGGTTACTGTTGACAGTGCTGCTTGCTATGAACATTGGGGTACATGAGCCCCTATGCATCAGCACTCCTGTATCCCTTGGGTAAGTTCCTAGCAGTTGGATCATAGGGGACTTCTATAGTTAATTTTTTGAGGAACCTCCACACTGTTCTCCAGAGGGGCTGCACCAGTTTACATTCCCACCAACAGTGTAAGAGGGTGCCTGTTTCTGCACAACTTCACCAGCATCTATAGTCTCCTGATTTGTTCATTTTATTTATTTTTATTTTTCTTTAAAAAAATTTTTTAATGTCTTTTCTAATTTTGAGGGAGAGACAGACAGTGTGAGCAGGGAAGGGTCAGAGAGAGAGGGAGACACAGAATCTGAAACAGGCTCAGGCTCTGAGCCAGCCGCCAGCACAGAGCCCGACGCGGGGCTTGAACCCACAAACTATGAGATCATGACCTGAGCTTAACCAAATGAGCCCCCAGACGCCCACTGATTTGTTCATTTTAGCCACTCTGACCGGCGTGAGGTGGTGTCTCAGTGTGGTTTTGATTTGTATTTCTCTGATGATGAGGGACGCTGAGCATCGTTTCACGTGTCTGTTGGCCGTCTGGATATCTTCTTTGCAGAAGTGTCTGTTCACATATTCTTCCAATTTCTTCACTGGATTATTTGTTTTTTTGGGTGTGAAGTTTGGTGAGTTCCTTATAGATTTTGGATACTAGCCCTTTATATGATATGTCGTTTGCAACTATTTTTCCCATTCCATCGGTTGCCTATTAGTTTTATGGATTGTTTCCTTTGCCGTGCAGAGGCTTCCAATCTTGATGAGGTCCCAACAGTTTATTTTTGCTCTTGATTCCCTTGCCTTTGGGGATGTGTCAAGCAAGAAATTGCTGGGATTGAGGTCAAGAAGGTTACTTCCTCCTTTCTTCTCTAGGGTTTTGATGGTTTCCTGTCTCATATTCAGGTACTTAATCCATTTCCAGTTTATTTTTGTGTGTGATATGAGGAAATGATCTAGTTTTATTCTTCTGCATGTTGCTGGCCAGTTCTCCCAGCAACATCTGTTAATGAGGCTGTCTTTTTTGCATTGGATACTCTTTCCTGCTTTGTCATAGATTAGTAGTTGGCTGTACACTTTTGGGTCCAAATCTGAGTTCTCAATTCTATTCCATTGGTCTATGTGTCTGTTTTTGTGCCAATACCATACTGTCTTGAAGATGACAGCTTTGTAGTAGAGGCTAAAGTCTTGGATGGTGATGCCTCCAATTTTGGTTTTCTTCTTCAATATGACTTTGGCTTTTCGGGTTCTTTTGTGGTTTCATACAAATTTTCGGATAGTTTGTTCTAGTTTTGAGAAGAATGCTGGTGCACTTTTGATTGGGATTGCATTGAATGTGTAGATTGCTTTGGTTAGTAATGTTTTAACAATATTAATTCTTCTGACCGAAGAGCATGGAATGTTTTTCCATTTTTTTGTGTCTTCTTCAATTTCCTTCATAAGTTTTCTATAGTTTTTATCATACAGATCTCTTATGTCTTTGGTTAGGTTTATTCCTTGGTATTTTATGGTTTTTTGTGCAATTGTGAATGGGATCAGTTTCTTGATTTCTCTTTCTGTTGCTTCATTGTTGGTGTATAAAAATGCAACCGATTTCTGTACGTTGATTTTGTACCCTGCGACTTTGCTGAATTCAAGGATCAGTTCTAGGAGGCTTCTGGTGGAGTCTGTCGGGTTTTTTCTGTAGAGTATCATGTCATCTTCGAAAAGTGAGAGTTTTACTTCTTCTCTGCCAATTCTGATGCTTTTGATTTCCTTTTGTTGTCTGATGGCTGATGCTAGGACTTCCAGCACTATGTTAAACATCAGTGGTGAGAGTGGACATCCCTGTCGTGTTCCTGACCTCAAGGGGAAAGCTATCAGTTTTACCCCATTGTGGATGATGTTAACTGAAGGCTTCTCATAACTGGCTTAAGATGTTGAAGTAAGTTCCTTCTATCCCAACGTTCTCGAGGGGTTTTATTAAGAAGGGATGCTGTATTTTGTCCAATGCTTTTTCTGTATCTATTGACAGGATTATATGGTTTTTACCTTTTCTTTTGTTAATGTGATGTATCACATTGATTGATTTGTGAACATTGAACCAGCCCTGCAACCCAGGAATGAATCCCACTTGAACATGGTGGATAATTCTTTTTTAGTGCTGTTGAATTCGATTTGCAAGTATCTTGTTGAGGATTTTTGCATCCATATTCATCAGGGATATCGGCTTATAGGTCTTCTTCTTTTTTTTTTTTTTTTTCTGGATCTCTGTCTGGTTGGGGAATCAAAGTGATGCTGACTTTGTGGAATGAGCCTAGAAGTTTTCCTTCTGTTTCTAAATTTAAGAACAGCTTGAAAGGAATGGATATTAACTCTGATTTAAATGTCTGGTAGAATTCCCCAGGGAAGCCATCTGTTCTAGGACTCTTATTTCTTGGAAGATTTTTGAAAACTGATTCAGTTTCTTCACTAGTTATGCATCTGTTCAAAATTGCTATTTCTTCCCATTTGAGTTTTGGTGTGTGGGTGTTTAGGAATTTGTCCAAATCTTCCAGGTTGTTCAGTTGGTTAGCATATAATTTTTCATAGTATTCCCTGATAATTGCTTGTATGTCCACGGGATTGGTTGCAATAAATCCATCTTCATTTGTGATTCTATCTATTTAGGTACTCTCTCTTCTTTTTGAGAAGCCTGGCTACAAGTTTATTGATTTTGTTTAGTTTTTCAAAACACCAACTCTTGGTTTCATTGATATGTTCTACTACTTTTGGGGTTTGTTTTGGTTTTGTTTTGTTTTGGATTCTCTATTGTTTATTTCTGCCCTGATCTTATTATTTCTTTTCTTATACTGGGTTTGGGGTGTCTTTGCTGTTCTGCTTCTAGTTCCTTTAGGTGTGCTGTTAGATTTTGTATTTGGGAGTTTTCTTGTTTCTTGAGATAGGCTTGGATTGCAATGTATTTTCTTCTTAGGACTGCCTTTGCTGCATCCCAATGGGTTTGGATTGTTGTATTTTCATTTTCATTTGCTTCTATATATTTTTAAATGTCTTCTCTAATTGGCCGGTTGGCCCATTTGTTCTTTAGTAGAATGTTCTTTAACATCCATGCTTTTGGAGGTTTTCCAGACTTTTTCCTGTGGTTGATTTCAAGTTAAATAGCATTGTGATGAAAAACATGCATGGTATGATCTCAATTCTTTTATGTTTACTAGGGCTGCATTGTGACCCAGTATGTGATCTACCTTGGAGAATGTAACATGTGCACTTGAGAAGAAAGTGTATCCCACTGCTTTTAGAGTTCTAAAACATATCTGTCAAGTCCATCTAGTCCAATGTTTCATTCAGAGCTATTGTTTCTTTACTGATTCTCTGTCTACATGTCTATTGCTGTAAGTGGAGTATTAAAGCCCCCTGTAATTAGCACCTTCTTGTCGGTAAGATTGCTTATGTTTGTGATTAATTGTTTTATACATTTGGGTGTTTCTGAATTCGGTGCATAGACATTTATAATTGTTAGTTCTTCCTTATGGAAAGACCCTATAATTATTATACAATGCCCTTCTTCATCTCTTGCTACATCCTAGTTTGTCTGATATAAGTAAGTCTACTCCAGCTTTCTTTTGACTTCCAGTATCATGATGGATATTTTTCCATCCCCTCACTTCTGATCTGAAGGAATCCTCAGGTCTAAAATGAGTCTCTTGTAGACAGAGTCTTGTTTTTGAACCATTCTGATACCCTATGTCTTTTGATTGGAGCATTTCGTTCATTTACATTCAGTGCTTATTACTGAAAGATATGGGTTTAGAGTCATTGTGTTCTCTGTAGGTTTCAGGCTTGTTAGTGATGTCTCAGGTACTTTGTGTTCCTTGCAACATTTCCCTCACAGTGTCCCCCTTAGGATCTCTTGTAGGGCTGGTTTAGTGGTGATAAATTCCTTCAGTTTTTGTTTGCTTGGGGAAACCTTTGTCTCTCCTTCTATTCTGAATGACAGGCTTGCTGGATAAAGGATTCTTGACTGCATATTTTTCCTGTTCACCACATTGAAGATTTCCTGCCATTCCTTTCTGGCCTGCCAGGTTTCAGTAGATAGGTCTGCTCCTACCTTTCTCTGTCTTACCTTTGTATGTTAAAGCTTGTTTATCCCTACCTGCTATCAGAATTCTCTCTTTATCCTTGTGTTTTGACAGTTTCACTATGATATGTTGTGCAGAAGATCGATTCAAGTTACATCTGAGGGGAGTTCTGTGTCTCCTGGATTTCAATGTCTGTTTCCTTCCCCAGGTTTCGGAGGTTTTCAGCTATAATTTTTTCAAGTACACCTTCTGCCCCTTTCTCTCTGTTCTTCTTCTTCTAGAGTTCCCATGATACCAATAATGTTCCATTTGATTGCATCACTTAGTTCTCTAATTCTCCTTTCCTGATCCAAGATCTTTTTACCTCTCTTTTTCTCTGCTTCCTCTTTTTCCACAATTTTTTCTTCTAATTCACCTATTCTCCCTTCTGTCTCTTCAATCCACGCTGTGGATTTTATTTTGCACCTCATTTACAGCATTTTAAAATTCATCATGACAATTTTTAAGATCCTTGATCTCTGCACCAATGGAGCCTCTTCTCTATGCTTTTTTCAAGCCCAGAGATTAATTTTTTGACTATTATTCTAAATTCTTGTTCATTTATGTTGCTTATATCTGTTTTGATCAATTTTTTTTTTATTATCATTTAGTCTTCATTTATTTTTGAGAGAGAGAGAGAGAGCACCAGCGGGGGAGGAGCAGAGAGAGAGACACAGAATCCGAAGCAGGCTCCAGCACAGAGCCTGATGTGAGGCTAGAACCCGCAAACCACGATATCATGACCTAAGCTGAAGTCGGACACTCAACTGACTGAGCCAGCCAGGCGCCCCTGTTTTGATCAGTTCTTTAGCTGTCACCTCTTTCAGGAATTTCTTTGAGGAGAATTCTTCCATTTCATCATTTTGGCTAGTTTTCTGTCTCTTGTAAGTTTTAGAAACTTGTTATATGCTCTGCATCTGCAAGCACTGTATATAAAAGGGTGATCATACACTGTCCAGGGCCTGTCTGTTCAGGAGGTGGTTTTTGGAGAGTGTCACTCGCTCTCTATTGTTGTGACTTTGGTTATTTTATTTCCCTACTTGTAGTGGTGTTTTGGACCCTCCACCAGGTGTGCTTTGATTTGTTCCTGAAAGTAGCCCTGGAAAGGAAATCAAGCAGACAAACAAATGGGAAACAAACACACAAACAAATAAAACAAAGAAGCAAACAAACAAAAACAAAGAACAAATTAAAAGCAAGAAACCAGAAACACCAGCTACAAGAAAAGAACAGGGTGGAGATGGTGCTGATGGAAGAGGACAGAGAGAGAAATGACGGGCCGGGGCAGGTGGTTTGTCTGTTGAAGCAAACCAATAACCAGAGTAACCAGCCTAGAGGAGGGAAGAGATAAGAAACAGAAAAAGGAGAATATATCTAAATAACAAGAATTGTCCTAGAGTTAATCCAGGCAATGCCGCAGTGCTAGTCCAGAAGAGGGGCCCATCTCATTCCACAGTGTCTAACTACCTCCAGTAGATAAGCAGCTCCCCAGAGCGAGGGGTGGGGGTGAGGGGAGTGGTCGGAGGGACATTGTTTGGTGTAGGTCCAGCCTCCCGGACTGATCCCTGAGGCCCTGTCTTTGTGGTTGTGGGGAGAAAAATGGTGTCCCCCCCCCCCCCAGTCCCATCTCCACAGACAAGGTGTACCAAATCACTCCTTTGGATTCATCCTCACTGTGCTTCGGGTACGGCCTGGGTCCCATGACTCCTGTGCCCCATAGCTTGGATGGCACCTAAACGCCCTGGCACTGAGGAAGCGCCTCTCCATGTGCACCCCCCGCCCCATATGCGGTCCTGGCTGGTTCTGCCCTCATCCACAGCACTTCATGGGAGGGGACTGGTTTCTCCTGCTGCAGACTGCACCCTTGAACTACCACCAAACCCGGAGTTTAGTCCCCTCCTTCCCAGGTGTGGGAACAGGGCAGGTGGCCCCAGTCCAAAAAAAGCCCTGCAGTTAGAGATGGGATGATAGGATCCCTCTCGGTCCTGGTCCAAGGTTTTTCTCTTGTCCAGATACAGTCCTACGCTTCCCCAGACTCTCTTTCTCTTCCCTTTGTCTCTCCACGGAAGGGGATCCTTCCCCTCCATGCTTATGTGGCCCATTTTATCTCCTCCAGTTCACAATCACGCACCTATGGGGCCATCTGGTTTTCCATTTTCTCCCTGGTAGACTAGGTCCCTTTTCTTCCCAGGCTTTTGGTGTTCAAAGTCCTTTGGCTTCAGCCCTTCTTTGTCTGCTCTCAGACACCGAAAGTACAGATCCTCCTATTTCTCCACCATTTTGGCCCCAGCAAACCACTTCCTTCTGACCTGCTGAAAATTTTTGCTGAAAAATCATCTGATAGTGTATGGGGTTTCCCTTGTATGTAAGTTTTTTTCTTCACTAATGTTTCTTTTAAACTTCTCTCTTCACCATTACTTTTGGCCATTTTAATTACTAATAGTCTTTGTGTGGTCTTCCTTGTGTTGATTTTGTTAGTGGCTTACTGTGCCTTCTGGATCTGGATGTCTGTTTCCTTTTCCAGATTAGGGAAGTTTACAACTATTTTATCTACAAATAAGTTTGCTGCCCCCCTTCTAACTCTCTTCTCCTACTGGGATCCTTGTCATGTGAAAGTTATTATGATTGATGATGTTGCTGAGTTCCCCTAATTTAGTCTCTCTTTTGAATATTTGTTTCTCTTTTTGTTATTCAGACTGGTTGC
Source organism: Hyaena hyaena (assembly GCF_003009895.1). Classification (NCBI taxonomy): domain Eukaryota; kingdom Metazoa; phylum Chordata; class Mammalia; order Carnivora; family Hyaenidae; genus Hyaena; species Hyaena hyaena. Next base: position 307,746 of record NW_024082125.1, on the reverse strand, counting down.
TTTCCATTACTCTTTATTGCAGTGCTTTAATTCATTCCCTTATGTTGTAATCCGCTATTAATTTCCTCTTGTGTGTTATTTTAGTTATTTAGTTCTTCTCAGATCGGTTCTTTCATATATTTTCTATCTCTTTGTTGAAGATCTCACTGAGATTCTCCACTCTTTATAACTATTACTTTGGATTATTTACCAGGCATATTGCTTATCTCTTTTATTTAGCTCTTTAGCTAACGTCTTTCATTTGGGACATATTCTTCTATCTCCTCATTTTGTCTAATGCTCTATGCTTATTTCCATGTATTAGGAAAATCAGATAGATCTCATGATCTTGGAGTGGCCTTATGAAAAAGAGGTCTTAGGGTTTCCTGTAGCACAATGTCATCTGTTACCTAGAACCAGACACTCTGAGCTATCTTGTAAGTGGGTTGCATGCGCCCTACTGCTTGTGGCTGAGCCACGTGTGCTTTTAGTTCCATCAGCTACAATGGCCCATTTTTGCCTTTTGTGGGCACACTGGGCGAGGTTTGTTCCCTGTGTTGTTAAGGGTCCATGCTGGAGTGGCCATAGGCTTTTCATTGGGCAATGTCAGTAGTCAGACCAGATGCCTGTCTTCAGCTCATCCCTTAGGGTTGCAGTTGCAGTAAAATGCAAGACTCTCTCCCCATGTGGTCCTCTGCGAGAGTTTGGTTGGTGGGCAGGATGTGTAATCAGACTAGATACGTACACTGAATCTATCTGCTGAGGCTGCAACGGCACTGAACTGCAGGGCTCCCTCCTTGCATTGTCCTCTGAAAGGTTTTTGTTGTTGGGCAGAGCCAGTAGTCAGACCAGAAACCTGCCCCCAGTCTGTCTGCTGGGGCTGCAGTAGCACTGCATTCTGTGGTAATCTTCCCCTCTCCCCGGGGCAGGAGTCTCACCAGCCCCTGGCAGTGCAGCTTGCAGGGTGTGTCTTGGCAGGAGCCACGTTGGAGAGATGCCTTCATAGACTGGCAGTTTGGATGCAGTGGATCCATGGGGAAACTTGGCAGCAGAAGCACTGTGTTACCAAGATTTGTGAAGACTATTTTTGCTGGTTTCTGTGAGTGTGAGGCTACCTAGGCTAAGATGAGGAGAGAAATGACACCAACCAGTGCTTTTGTTCGTGGAGCAGTCTGCTAAAGACCTCTGCCCTTCCAACACATATCTTGAGATGAGTAAATAAATCTCCTCCTTGTATACTTCAAATACCATTTATGTATGTATGTATGTATGTGTGTATGTACGTATGTATGTATGTACGTATGTATGTATATTTCAAGCACGCTTTAAACTGCAGCTTCAATGCTATATCTATGTGGGTTGTTTGTTATGCTGTCTCTTTAAGGGCAAGGACTCAGTTTCCTAACACTAAGGGCATTGATTTTTAAAGTACCCAAAGTTAGGCTTCACTAATTGTAAAAACTCACAAAGTTAAGCTTCAGTGGTTTTCAAAGGCAAATATTATAGAAACTCATCTTCCCAGAGCAGGTCTTCATGTCTCGGGTGCTTGGTGTGGCATCATCTTTTCCTTCCCCCAGCATGTAGTGTTCCTTCTGTTGGTGGTTAGTCTCATCGGGAATTTGGTTCCTGGCCTCTTTGCATCTCTTCTCTCTTATTGTTTTTGATGTGACCTCTCTGTGATTACCTGTGGAAAATCTTTCTGCCAGTCTTCAGGTCATTTTTTGAATTAGTTTCACTGATGTGGCTCTTTTATCTAATTGGGTCGGTGAGACAAGATGAGCTTAGGATCCTGCTACTCCACCACCTTCACTACTAAATCCAATTTTCTTTGATTTACCTTTTTTTTCCCCCCAGAAAAAGGGAAAGTAGTCATTTAAAATGCATGGACTATTCCACATTCCTAAAGAATATTGTATTATGAGTTTCTAATAGAAAGCAAGTTGGATTTCTTTGGAAGTCATAATAAGGTCTATGAAACAAAAATAATAAAGAAGTTCAGAAGATCTGGAGGAAAGAGGAAGAGGATATATGTAATATAAAGAAAATATGTAAAACTGGTACAGAATCTGGCAATGTACAAAAAAGAATAATAATGGGGGGACCTAAAGGAAATTGAGAGAGAAAGCAATTCTACTTCATCCCCAAAAAGAGAATAAAGTCCTATACAGTAAAGTTCATAATGCTTTTGCAACTGTTGACCCCTGGACTGAAGAAAAAAGCAGCTCAGGCATAGCAGCAAGGCACATGCAACACATATGGGAGACACTACTGGAGCATCAGGCTCCATTGAACAAGGGTATTACACTGTTGGGCACTACAGGACCTCTTCTTCATAAGGCCATTAGTTTCAAGAGCAGGAGACATGGCTAACCTTCCCAGTTCCTCAATTTCTCTTTCTGCTGCTTTGTTAGAGTAGTTTAAACTTTCTCTAATTTTCTAAGTGGAATCAAACACTGTGCACAACTTTTGTATTTGCTTCCATCATTCAACATAACTATTTTAAGATTTCTCTATGGTGTTACATGTATCAGCAGTTCAGTCCTTTTTATTGCTATATATTATTCCATCATGTATGTGTATAATAATTTTTCTATATACTGTATATATACTATACTATATACTATTTACTATATATATGTATATATATATACACACTATTATACATAGTATATATAATAATTTTTCTACTCATTCTCCTGAGGATAAATACTTAGGTTCTGTCTAGTCTTTAGCAATTACAAAGAAAGCCACAATGAACACTCATATAGAAACGTTTATATCGACATACATTTTTACTTTTATTTTCCACAGGAAAATGGCTGAATCATATAATAGCTTTACAATTTACCTTTTCAAGAAACTGTCAAGTTTCATATTCATCTTCATAAAAGATATTCTTTTATTTTTTTTAAAAAAATAGTTTATTGTCAAGTTGGTTTCCATATAACACCCAGTGCTCATCTCAAGTGTCCTCCTCCATGCCCATCACCCCCCTTCCCCTCTCCCCCACCCTCATCATCCCTCAGTTTGTTCTCGGTATTCAAGCGTCTCTCATGGTTTGTCTCCCTCCCTCTCCCCAACTATATTTCCTCTTCTCCTCCCCCATGGTCCTCTGTTAAGTTTCTCCTGATCCACTTATACATGAAAACATACGGTACCTGTCCTTCTCTGCCTGACTTATTTCGCTCAGCATAACACCTTCAGGTTCCATCTACATTGCTACATATGGCCAGATTTCATTCCTTCTCGTTGCCATGCAGTATTCCGTTGTATAGATAAACCACATCTTCTTGATCCATTCCTCACTTGGACACTTAGGCTCTTTCCATGTTTTGGATATTGTTGAGTGCTGCTATGAACATTGGGGTACATGTGCCCCTTTGCATCAGCACTCCTGTGTCCTTCGGGTAAATTCCTAGCAGTGCTACTGTTGGATCATAGGGGAGTTCTACAGTTAATTTTTTGAGGAACTTCCACACTGTTTTCCAGAGGGGCTGCACCGGTCTACATTCCCACCAACAGTGTAAGAGAGTGCTCATTTCTGCACAACTTCACCAGCATCTAGAGTCCCCTGATTTGTTCATTTTATTTATTTTTATTTTTCTTTAAAAAAATTTTTTTAATGTCTTTGTTTACTTCTGAGAGAGAGACAGACAGTGTGAGCAGGGGAGGATCAGAGAGAGAGGGAGACACAGAATCTGAAACAGGCTCAGGCTCTGAGCCAGCCGCCAGCACAGAGCCCGACAAGGGGCCCAAACTCATGAACTATGAGATCGTGACCTGAGCTTAACTGAATGAGCTCCCAGGCGCCCACTGATTTGTTCATTTTAGCCACTCTGACCGGCGTGAGGTGGTATCTCAGTGCGGTTTTGATTTGTATTTCCCTGATGATGAGGGACGCTGAGCATCATTTCATGTGTCTGTTGGTCATCTGGATGTCCTCTTTGGAGAAGTGTCTGTTCATATCTTCTTCCAATTTCTTTCTAATTTTAGACATTCTGATACATGTGTAGTTGTTATCTTATTTTGGTATAAATTTGCAATCATAATGACTAATGATGCTGAACATCTTTTCATGAACCTATTTTTCATCCTATATCTGTTCAGATCTTTTGCCTGTTTTGTATTCTTTTCTTGTTAACATTCTGAGAGTCCTTTCTATTCTGGATACAACACTTCTATAAGATTTGTGAATTACAATTTTCTTCCAAACTATGGATTATCTTTTCATTGTCTTAAAAGTGTCTTGAAAAAAAGAGTGATTGTTTTATTAAAATGTTTATTTTTTTATTTTGAGAGAGACAGAGAAAGAGAGTGAGTGGCAGAGGGGCAGAGAGAGAGTGAGAGAGAAGCCCGAGTGGGCTCTGTGCTGTCAGTGCAGAGCCCAACATGGGGCTCCATCTCATCTCATCTCATCAACTGTGAGTTCATGACTTGAGCCAAAATCAAGAGTCAGATGCTTAAGTGACTGAGCCACCTAGGCATCCCAACACTATTGATTTTAATGAGATTTAATGTATCACTAGTTTTTGTGTGTGGATTGTGTTTCTGGTGTCAATATGTTTAACCCAAGGTCACCAAGCTTCTCTATGTTTTCTTTGAGACCTTTCATAGGTTTAGGTTTCATATTTATGTCTATGTTTCATTTAAATATGTTTCAAGGCTTGGATCAAATCTTTTATTTTCATATGGATATGCATATGTATCTAGCTATTGTCTTTTCACCTTTATTGGTAATCAGTTGTTCAGATGTATGTAGGTCTATTTCTGAATTCTTTTAAGTTGTTCTATTTGGGTTTTTTTTCCCTTTACACCAGCACCACATTGTTTTCATCCAAGTAACTTTATAATAAATGCTGGAATTAGGTAGTATTGTTCTTCAGATTTTTGTTTGTTTGGGCTATTCAAGTTTTTTCTTTTTATTTTCCACGTGAATTTTAGAATTGTCATACCATTTTTAACAAAAAGAGTATGCTGAATTTTAATTGTAATATGCTGAATCTAGGAATCAATTTAGGGAGATATGGTATTCTAACATATTGAGTCTTCGAATCCATAGAAATGGTAGGATCATCCATTTCTCTAGGTCTTCTTTAGTTACCTTCAGATGGTTTCTATCCTCAAGTAGTTTCTTCACATGTTTGTGCTGCTCAATACTCACTCAAGGAGTTAGGGTGGACTTTATGCAGATCTCCTGACTTCTGTCCTTGTGCAGCTCTCTCGTCTTCTATGAACTCTGCCTTGGTATGCCTAGCCTCTCATGTTTGTCCTCTCCACTCAAGGATTCTTCCAGACTCAGCCGTTTTCTTTGAGGCAGCCTGGAAACTTTCCTTAGAGAGTAAGGTGTGGAAATCTTAGACTTCACCTCATTTGTTTCCTCCCCATTTGAGATCACTGTCCTTTATTGTCCAATTTCCAACATCTTGTGTTCTGTTGGTCCAGGTATTTTGTCCCGTCTTTAATTTCGGATGAGAGATTAAATACATCTCGACTAGAATCAGAAATCCTGAACAAATTTTAAACTCATCTCAAACAACCAATATTTTTAATGCAAAAATTTTAAAGAGTACTGTATAGAATTGTGGCGCTTTTAACCTAGAGACAGAATATTGGTTTAAAAAGAAAGGATTCCGCACTGATTTTTGAAAGGAAAATTCACGTTGAAAGAAACAAAAACAACAACAACAAAAATCATGTCATGATTATGTGAGGACTTGACTCAAAAAACATTAGAAATCTTAATCATAAGTATACAAGAATCCAATAAGAGTGACAGGCAGCTTTGAAGTGTACCATCAGTGACTTTTCTCAAGATGCTCAGGTTTACACCCAAGTCTTACAGAGGAAAAACTTGAAATAAATCCGGGAAAGTTATCAGAAGGTCAATATATATATTCAGACTCGATATGAGAGTAGAGTGGCTTAGCTGATTGGATTGCAAAACACAAGTAGATTTGTTAATGCAGTTGGTCAAACAATATCCTGAGAGCAGCCTTCAAAGTATATAAAAAGATAAGCTCACTTCTCTGACTAGAGAGAGAGAAAAAAAAAGAAAAGAAAGGTTAAAGTTAAGTAAGTAGCCTCCTGGACAGGATTTGAGTGACCAGAGTTTAGTCAAGGAAACCCCAGTATCATTTATTGTGAAGAAATGAAGAACCCTTAAAACAACTATTTGATAGTATATGTTAATTTTTTGGTAACTGAGTGAAGGCCAACAATGAAAAGAGCAAGGGAAGAGACTGTTAGAAATAGGGCAATTCAGAGTAGAAATTCTGAATTGAATGGAGATGAGAATACGACAAAGAAATGGAAGATTTTGCATCTTGGGCTGCAATTATGCATTGCACAGATGAGAGATGTAGGAAATTAAGAGGTAGAAAAGGTAGTAAGTTCAAAAGTGGAATGAGAGATATGGGTGGGACAAGTCTTTCTCTGAATTCCAGTTGGAATATTGACATAGAATGATAGATTTTCCATCTCACAGAGAGTTAGCATAAGCTGGACTTTGGGTATGGAAACTGCCCATAAAATGTCTTGTAAAGTCCTTTTCCTAGTTCAGTCCACAGTGGTTAAATAAGTTTATCCAAGCATCATTGTTCTGGGAATGTAAGGAAGAGAGTCCCTGGAGATCCAGATATATCTATATCTATAGATATATAGATATATATATCTAGGGAAATTTTCTTAGCATAGGAACTGTAACTTCTGTTTTGATGTGTCCCGCAGAGCAGCTTAGTGTAATGTCATGAAAGTAGCTGAGGTTCAAAAAACATCTTTCTGTTGTTTGAACAAAGACAACTCTCAAACCTCCGCAGGTGGGAGTAAATGATACAAGTGGGCTCTATATGGGTGAAAGGGGACTAAGAATGAAAAATTGACACTAATTGCACATCTACATTTTGTTTTGTTTTGTTTTTTTCCAGAAAGTTGGACAAAAAATATTATAATTATGTTTGGAATGATCGTTTTAGTACTTCTACTGCTTGCATATTATCGCTTTCCCCAGGAAAATGTCAAGAAGAAAGGTAAGATATCAAGGCACTTGGGCGTCTCAGTCGGTTATGCGTCCGACTTCAGCTCAGGTCTTGAGCTTGTGCTTTGTGAGTTTGAGCTGTGCATGTACTGACAGCTTGGAGCCTGGTTCGTCCTTCAGATTCTTTGTCTCCCTCTTTTTCTCTGTGCCACTACACCCATGCTCTGTGTCTGTCTGTCTCTGTCTCTTTCTCTCTTTCTCTCTGTCTTTGAAGAATAAACATTAACTTTTTTTCAAAAGTTACAATATCAAAAATGGAATGACAAATCTAATAGAATCAGTGGGACAAGTGAGAGTAAGAAAGGAGTAACATCAATTATTATTTGAGATGTTAAGCTGTTTAGGAAAAAGAATAAAAATCAAAATAATAACAGGTTTTCTTCTATAGCATATTTATACTGAATACCTGTTTATAATCATTCTACTTATGGCCATATTTTGAAGTAGAAAGAGTAGGCATATTTTTATTGTTGAAGTTTTTAGTTTTGAGAAAACAAAAGCCAGGAAGATGTGGTTTCTAAACTCAAATTTTCATTTTCCTCCCAATGATCTCTGCATCTTGGTCTTAATGGCCTGTGTAATCATTTCCCCTTGAATAACTGAATTCTTCTTTTTTTTTTTTTTTAAACATTTTTTTTTTAAATATTTTTTTTATTTATTTCTAGGAGAGAGAGAGAGAGAGACAGCGTGAGCAGGGGAGGGTCAGAGAGAGAGGGAGTCACAGACTGAAACAGGCTCCAGGCTCCGAGCTGGCAGTCAGCACAGAGCCCGACGCGGGGCCCGAACCCACGAACCGCGAGATCATGACCTAAGCGAAAGTCGGACGCTTAACCGACTACGCCACCCAGGCGCCCCAAGAATAACTGAATTCTTATCTGAAGTTTGATGTGATATCAGTTCCATCATTAGATTACAAAGGATTCTAATATCTGTCTTGTTAGCAGACCCTCCTCCTTACTAACTTTGACAAAGTACATTGCCATGTTGAGGAAAACCATTTGGCAAGGATCTGATGGCAGCATCAGGCCAAAAGCCAGCTAGCAGCTGAGGCTTTCAATCCAGCAGCCATTTTCTTGGAATTTTGCCTGTGGCCATATAAATGAGCTTGGAATAGATACTTCCCTAGCCCAGATCCAGTGGTGACTGACACCTTGATTGTAGTCTTTAAGAAAAAAAAAAAAAAAAACCAAGTTAGAAGAGCAAGTGAAACTGTACTACATTTCTGCTCCATAAAAACTGTGAGATAATAAATGTGTTTTGTTTAAGACATGAAGTTTGTGGTTATCTGTTAAGTTTTATTGATAATTACCTTTAAAAAGTGGTCATAATCTTTGAGCCGCTCAAGCAAAATAAAACTTATTTTAATTATAACTCATCTGCAGTGAAGCTAGTGATGTTTTAAAGAGAAAAGATTGGTTTGTTAAGTTGACATCTTGTTTAGTTCACCTACTCTCTTTAAAAATATTTTTAAAGAATTTTTGAGGGGATGAGTGCAAGTGGGGAAAGGGTAGAGAGAGGTGGATAGAGGACCTGAAGAAGTGACAGCCTGACAGCAAGCCTGATATTGGGCTTGAACTCATGAACTGCAATATCGTGACTGATCCAAAGTTGAATGCTTAACTGACTGAACCACCCAGGTGCCCCCTTTAAAAAAAGTATATTTATATTGATCTTCTTGAGTTTTACGAGTATTGTATCTTGTAATATCATCACAAGATGAGTTTTCCCTTTATGTAATAAAGGTGTATATAGATAGATGATACAGAAAAATCATTTTTTAATTTTTAATTTTATGTCATTGCCTAGAACATCTGAATTATATTGAATGTTCTTGCTTTATGATTTAGTTTTTATCATTACAAAGTGTTTGCTATCAGTTTCTGATGTATCATCTTTATCAGGTTAAACATGTTAAACCTTCTATGCCTAACTTTCTAATTTTTTATGTCTTTAAGATCAAGAATGAATCTATAGCAGTTATTTAATTTTTTGCATATATTGAAATTATTATTCTCATTTATTTTATTACTTCTGAAATCTACACTAACATAGTTTCATTTTTTTAAACTTTCAGGAAAGTTGAGATTTTTATTGTGAAAATAGCTATTTTGACATTATATCCAGTTTCTCACTTATCAGAATAAATTCTTCACAACATTGATCATCATTACCACTTCTGGATATTTATACATAGTCTCTGAGTAGAATATATTCACACTAGGCATGACTAGAATATTTAAATTGTGATCAACATTGCTTATTTTAAGACGTTTATAAGAAAACTATAGTATTCATACAGTACAAAAAGAGAAGCTTGGTGGAACAAAACCAATATGTGTACACATATATTTCTTACTTATATTCTTTGCTGTCAATTTTCTAGAAAGCTAACATTACATTGCAAACACCTCACATTTCCATTTCAAGATGAATAGAAATATTGAAACATGTTATTTCCTATTATACAAAATAAAACATTGAGTCAGAAGAGGAATAAAGCTCATCTTTATGCAATTAACATACAAATTAGAGTACACCCTTCCTTCTCCAACAAAGATACAGGAAAAGTTCAAGAGAAGTAGCCAACAGTCCAAACAATGAATGGCCAGGAGACCTTTCTCGATAGACCATAACTCCCTGATGACTGATGCAAACGCTGGCAAGCCATTTTTCATGATTTCCAACTACCTGGGGCACTTAAACTAAATGATAAAAAGGCATTTCTCTGAATGTGCATGATGAAAACTGAGGAATCAGAACAAAGATCCAACTGCTTTTCATGTGGCTAGATGTTCACCATTACACCACAATTCAAAACCAAAGTCCAGCTTTCTATCAATATATAACCAAAATGTGGAGTTCCATATATGCTACTGTACACACCGCAGATAAGAAACAAAGAGTATCCTTATGCCCTATTTGAGATCTGGTTTTATAGTTGGAAATGAGATCAAATATACTTAGTTTCTCTGAAGTTTGGAGGTCTAGTGATGCTTAAATATTTTAGGCTATAGAAACTGCTAAGGGGGCACCTGGGTGGCTCAGTCAGTTAAGCATTGGACTTTAGCTCAGATCATGACCTTATAGTTTGTGAGTTTGAGCTCGAGCTCCATTTTGGGGCTCTGTGCTGGCAGCTCAGAGCCTGGAACATGCTTCGGATTCTATGTCTCCCCCTCTCTCTCTGCCTCTTCCCCACTTGTGCTCTCTCTCTCTCTACATTAACATGGTTTCTAATTTTTTAACCAGTCTTATAATTTTGATAAAAACTTATATGTTCAATATGTATAATCTCTTAGTATACTGCTGTATTTTGTTAGCTACATTTTGGTTGAGTACTTTGCAACCATATTTTAAAACCTCATTTTTTCTTCAATTCGCATCAAGCCTCATTTCTTCAAGACGTAAGTAGAATGATCCCATGATAATTTTTTTCTTTTTAAGTTCATAGTATTACCCAATAAAAAATCACATAAATTTGGCCAAATACCTTATATTGAGCCTTACATAATATACCTACCAATCAATATATTTCTTAACTACTACAAGGATTGAAAACAGTAGGATTTAAAAACTTAAAAAACATATGATATTTGTCCTTCTCTGCCTGACCTATTTCACTCAGCATAACACCCTCAAGGTCCATCCATGTTGCTACACATGGTCAGATTTCATTCTTTCTCATTGCCATGTAGTATTCCATCGTATAGATAAACCACATCTTCTTGATACATTCGTCCGTTGATGGACACTTAGGCTCTTTCCATGTTTTGGCTATTGTTGAGAGTGCTGCTATGAACATTGGAGTACATGTGCTCCTATGCTGAGGGGGGAAATGGTGGGGGAAAGGGAGAGAGGCAAACCATGAGAGACTCTTGAATGCTGAGAACAAACTGAGGACTGAAGGGTGTGAGGGGGGACGGGGGAGATGGGCATGGAGGGGGGCACTTGTGGGGATGAGCACTGGGTGTTATACGGAAACCAACTTGACAATAAACTATTTGTAAAAAAATTTTTTTAATTTAAATAAATAAATAAATGCAGATTTCCCTTACAAAAATTTTTTTAAATAATTTAAAAAACCACTCTAAAAAATAAATTTAAAAAACTTAAAAAACATGATAATGACTGAAAATATAACTTTTTGGGAAGTTAATAAAAAGTTATATATAATATAAAAATTATTATGTTTGACATGTTATTATAATATAAAATATTAATTTAATATTATGCTTCTGTCACTTATTCCCCCATAAACCTAAGAATCCAAATAAAAGATTCCTTTCCCTTTCTCCACCTACATTCAGGTAAGATTGGATTATTAATTTTTTCAAAAAAGAGGGGTTCCTGGGTGGCTCAGTTGGTTAAGTGGCTGACTTCAGCTCAGGTCATGATCTTGCAGTTGCTGAGTTTGAGCCCCATGTCAGGCTCTGCGCTGACAGCTCAGAGCCTGGAGCCTGCGTCAGATTCTGTGTCTTCTTCTCCCTCTACCCTTCCCCTGCTCACGCTCTGTCTCTCTGTCTCTCAAAAATAAATAAATAGTAAAAATATTTAAAATTTTTTTCAAAAAGAGAAATGAACAAAGAAAATAAGCATAAAAATGAGATCTTGTTATCACTATAATTAAAGCTTATTTATAAGGATTTGTATTTCATTTGCTAGGGTTGCCATAACAAAGTACCAAAAACTAGGTAGCTTTAATAACAGAAACTTATTGTCTCACAATTCCTGAGGAAATAAGTCAGAAATCAAGATGTCTGCAGAGTTGATTCCTTTGAGTGTGATAAAAAAGAATCTATTCCATGTCTCTTCTGGTGGTTTGGTGGCAATCTGTGGCATTCCTTGAAATACAGATCTCTGACTTTATCTTCACATGGCGTTCTCCCCATGTCTCTTCACACTATGTTCCTTTTTGCATGTCTGTCTCTGTGCCCAAATTTCTTCTTTACATAAATGTTCCTGTCACATTGGATTATGGAATAACAACTCCTTCTTAACTAATTACATTTGCAACAGTGCTATTTCTAAATAAAAACACATTCTGAGGCAAAGTGAGATAAAACTTTAACATATGAATTTCTGGGGGACACAAATCTGTAACATTTTATTACCTCCTCAAAGCTAACAATCACAGTGTTACATTTGTTACACAACCACAATCACAAGTGTTACACTGAGTTACTATGAACTGGACATACCTATGTTACCAACAAGATTAGGAAATAAAACATCAAAGACACACACACAAAAAAAGGTCCTTCTTGTCCTTCCCAATAACTACTCCCTTATCTATAAACAACCACTATTCTGACAACTATCTGCTAGCTTGGCCTAAGGATATAACATATAGGTGATTTTTAAAAGTTTTTTTATTTGACTTTAGTTGGCAAACAATGATACATTAGTTTCAGGTGTATAACATAATGATTTGCTCAATTTGTACATTATACTATGCTCACCACAAGTGTATATTCCATCTATCACCATAAAATGCTATTATAATAGCATTGATTATATTCCTTATGCTGTGCCTTTTATTCCTGTGGTTTATTCATTTCATAACTGGAAGCATGTATCTCCAACTCCCCTTCACCCATTTGGCTCATCTCCCACTCCCCTCCCCTTTGGCAATCATCAGTTTGTTCTCTCTGTTTAGAGATAGGTCTGATTCTGCATTTTGTTTATTCATATTTTTTCAGATTCCAAATAAAGTGAAATCATGTTTTTCCCCCCTGACTAATTTCACTTAGCATAATATCCTCTAAGTCCATACATACTGTCACAAATAACTGAACCACTTTTTAACACCATACACCAAAATAAACTCAAAATGGTTTAAAGATCATAAAAACTCTAGAAGAAAATAACACCAAATAAACCATCTGATTAAAAAATGGGCAGAGGATTTAAAAAAGCAGTTTTCCAAAGACATAGTTGGACAATGCACACATGAAAAAAAAAAGCACAGCATCAATAATCACCAGGGAAATGCATATCAAAACCATAAAGAGGTATTACCTTACACATATAGAAAGAGCTAATATTAAGAAAAAAATTAACAACTTGGCAAAGATGTGGAGAAAAAAACCTTCATGTACTGTTGGTGGGAATGTACAGTGGTGCAGCCATTATGAAAAACAGACTAAATATTGACATATATGATCCACTAATTCCACTATTGAATATTCACCCAAAGAAAACAAAACACTAATTCAAAAAGATATATGCACCCCTATGCTTACTGCAGCATTTTTTTTTTACAACAGCCAATATATAAAAGCAACCCAAGTGTCCATCAATAGATGAATGGATAAGAAGATGTAATACACACACACACACACACACTGGAATATTAGCCATAACAAAAAATTAAATTTTCCATTTGCAACAACATGAATGGACCTAGAGGGTATGAAATATGTCAAAGAAAGTTAAACACCATACGATTTCATTGTATTTGGAATTTAAGAAATAAATTGAACCAAAATCCAAAGCATAAAAAGAGATAAACAAAATATGAAACTTTGAGTACAGCAAACAAAGCAGTGGTTGCCAGAGGGGTGGCAGGCAGGGGGATGGATGAAATAGATAAAGGGGATTAAGGGTGCACTTATCCTGATAAGCACTGAGAAATGTATAAAATTACTGAGTCGTTATATTGCACACCTTAAGCTTATATAACACTGCATGTTAATTATACTCAAATAAATAATAAATAATAAAATGTGCATGTAGAACAAAAATAATAAATCACTAAAATGAAAAATATCAACCCATAATTTTATATGCTCCTCCCCAAATCATTTAAGAATGTAGGTAAATTAAGACATTATCAGATGAAGGAAAACCGGGAGACTTCATCACTAGATTTATTCTAAAAGAAATGACAAAGAAAGTTCTTCAGACTAAAGGAAAATGAGAGCAGAGGAAAACTAGGAATGTCAGAAATTAGAGTGTCTGGGTGGATCAGTCAGCTGAGCATCTGACTCCCACTCATGTGCTGACAGCTCAGAGCTTGGAGTCTGCTTCAGATCCTGTGTCTCCCTCTCGCTCTGCCCTTTCCCTGCTCACACTGTCTCTCTCTCTCAAAAATAAATAATTACTTAAAAATGTTAAAAACCAGTACTTAGAGAAAATTTTATTAAATTACATTCTTGTATTCAACACAGTTCTCAAATTAATTATGTAAAACTCCACATTAAAGAATTCTTTAAGTGAAAAAATAAACCCAAAGCAATTAGAAGGTAACAAATAATAATACAGATAATATCAGAAATCAATGAATTTGAAAGCAGAAAAAGAGTAGAGAAATTAATAACTAAGTTTGTACTTTGAAAAAACAATGAAAGTGATCAACCTCTAACTAGACTCTCAAGCAAATAATATATATATTTAAGAAGGCACAAATTACCAAGAGTAAAGTGAAAGAATGCAAAACACTAAAGACCTAGTAACATTGAAAATAGAATGTTATGAAATTCAAGTGCATATATTCAACAACTTATAAGAAATGGTAAATGTCTTGAGAGATGCCAACTACAAAACTTATTAAAAAACAAATAATCTGAATAATCCTATATCTATTAAGTAAATTTAATTTGTAGTTTAAAATTTCTCAGAAGAGAAAAATCCAAACCCAGTTGGCTCCGTTGGGAATTCTAGTGAACATTTGAAGAAGAAATAACTTTAATCCACAAACCACTTACAGAATATAGAAGAGACAGAAAAATATTTTATGTCACTTTATAAAACCAACGTTATCATGATATAAAAATCAGATAAAGATTCTAAAAGAAAAGTATAGGCCAATATTCCACAAAAACATAGAAAAAAATTCTCAAGAACTACTAGCAAGTAAATACAACAATACTGAAAAAGATAATGCATTATGGCAAAGTCAGGACCAGTAATGCAAAACTGGCCCAACATTAAATATATATATATATTGATATGATATGGTAAATTAATATATATAATTTATATAAATTTATAAAACACATTAAATTAAGAAATCGATATCCATACTTTCATTCACGTTGTAAACTATCAACAAACTAGAAATATAAGTGAAAGTCTTTAACCTGATAAAGAGTATCTACAAAAAACCTACAGTTAACATCATGCTTAATGACAAAAAAACTGAATAATTTTTTCCTCTAAGAACAAGAATCAGACAATGATGTCTGCTTTCATTAGTCTAATTAAATATATAGAGGTTCTAGCAAGATCAATAAGGCAAGAAAAATAAATAAAAATACACATATTGGAAAAGAAGAAACAAGACATTCTCTATTTGTAGATATTATGATTGTCTACATACAGGGCAAACTACAAATCAGATCCTAGAATAATAAGTAAGTTAAACAAGAGGAAATTAGTCTCACAAAAATTAATTAAATTAAATAGAAAAGAAAATGACTAAACAAAGATTGGGACCTGGTATATCAAAATCTAAATGTGGAAAAGGGACTTTAAACTCTGTGGGAAGCAAAGTAGCAGCCCAGGAGAACCATTGTCTCTGGGAAAAAAATCAGTTCAACAAAGAAAAGAAAGGAGGAGAGAATCAACTAAAAGGGAGAAATTAAGGATTGTTGGAATCAAAGGGAATAAAAAGATAGGCAATACTTGCTCTCCCTGTTGCCGACACCATTAATGAAACAACTGCAAAGATGAGAACATAAGTGACAGATGAAAACACTCTTGATATAGAAACTCTGTCCATTGAATACATAAAAATAAAGAGAAACACCTAAGCCACTGTCATATAAGACTGTAACTAAAGGTCAGAAAATGCAAACTAAGTCCACTGTGCAAACAAAAAAGTCTCCCAAATTAAGTATAAAACTAAAGAAAACAGTTATATCACACTGCAAACTGTGTTAAATATCGTTAAGTAAGCTTTGGAAACATGAAAAAAAGCCACTTTGAATAAAAAATGCAAATACAAAAGACAGAAATTGAAAAAAAAGGAATTTGACAAGGGTTCATTGAAATCAGAAGAGAAATTTTAAAAGAATGAAAAATAAAGAAAATAGATGAAGTGAAAACTTTGTAAAGAATATTGAAGAAAAAGAAAAATATAGAGAATTTTTATAGTTTTCTTTTAAAATAAAAAGGATGACAAAAACGTGGTAGAAGTGCCAGACAAAAAAGATTGAACATTTTTTATTGTTGATTTAGAATCTTTAAAATCAAGAAGAGTGAAGAAAATAAAAATAAAAATAAAATAGTGGACAAAATTCAAAGTACAAAAAAAAACCAAAAAACACCCCAGACCTATAAAAACAAACTCTAAAACAAACTCGAGCATTGCTATTGAAGTTTAAAGATAATTTTTAAAAATCTTAAAAAAAAAAACTAACATTAAACATTTTTTGCCATTAGTGTAGTTTTCAAAAACATTCTTTCAGAACCAAAGGCAACAGTGAAGCAGGTTTTCCAAAAAACTTAAGGTGAGATATTAGTCCTAATGATTCTAATAGAGGATAAGTTTATCTATCCAAAAGATGACTGAGAAACTTTAACAAATAAGAGAGAAAATGATGCAAGCAAAATGGCAGAGTATGACACTCCAAGGCTTTGATCCTCAATAAAAATTTTTTAAAAATTTTAAAAAACCACAGAAATGGGATGAACTAAATTTTTGAGAGCTCTGGAAAACAAAGGTCTTCAGCAACCAAATGAATGTCCAATCAAGACTGAAATATGTTCAAATGATAAGAAAGTTTGTAGCATATGTACTTTCCTCTTACCCCACCTCCTCTCTCATCTGATGTAGTTTTGGTCTGGAAACAGACCAAGGAGCAAAGCAGACCGTATTTCCAATATTCTAACATGCCTGAGGGCTACCTATAGGACTGGTATCTGTCTCACCTAATTTGGATCTTAGATAAGAAAAAAGAAGCATGCATTTAGTAAAGGAAGTGGAAGGGAGACTAGACCCAGAAACACTTTTGGCAAGTGATTATGGGTGGAAACATACAATAGAGAATCTCAGGCCCAGAGGATAAGTGGGGGTGGGGGTGGGGGAAGCTCCTTGGAAAGTTAAAGCATTTAATAGTAGTCAGGTCCATGGGAGAAATTGAGAAAGACATATTCACATAAGACACATGCTCAGAAAAGACCTGAGAAAACGTTAAGCTTTCATTTTGGTATTTTCCCTAGGCCCAGATCATGCCCAACTAATCAGTGAAGGAATTCCTTGGCACAGAAAGACTCAGCAAAGACCGGGGAAAGGAAAGGCTTTCAAATGTCCAAATTTCAACAAAACCTAAAAATTAAGGGCATACAAAGTAACAATAAAACATTACCAATTCAAATAAAGAAAATAAATTGGCAGACCATATCAGAGAAGCATAGACATCAGACTTACTAGGCAAAGACATAAACGGCAGTCTTAAATATGTGCCAAAAAACTGAAGGAAAATCAGACAAATAACCAAATAACTAAAATAAATACAGAAAATATCAAAATAACAAGATAAAAATATCAATACAGAAATAGGAATTATAAAAAAGAACCAAATGGGGCACCTGGGTGGCTCAGTGGGAAAAGGGACCAACTTTAGCTCAGGTCATGATCTCACGGTTAGTGGGTTTGAGCCCGCATCTGGCTTTGTGCAGACAGCTCAGCACTAAATTCTACTTCTGAAACCAGTATTGCACTGTATGTTAACTAAGTAAACTTTAAAACAAATATTTGAAAAAGAAAAATAAACAACAAACAAACAAAAACACAGTATATCTTGGTATTTGACTGCTTTTGTTGATTTTCATGGAAGTTCTCTGTGCCTCCTGGATTTGAAAAATGTCTGTTTCCTTACCCAGAATAGGGAAGTTTTCAGTTTTTATTTCTTCAAACACACTTTCTGTCCCCTTTCTCTCTTCTTGTGGGATTCCTATAATACCAGTGCTGTTATGTTTCATGGAGTCACTGAGTTCCCTGTCTATTCTCATGTTGCATAATTCCTCCTTCTCACTTTTTGTGCAGCTTCATCATTTTCCATTGTTTTATCTTCTATATCACTTATTCATCCCTCTGCTCCTCCCATCCTTGTGTTCAATGCATCCAGGCTCATTAAATTTTCAGTTATAGTATTTTTCATTTCGGATTAGTTTTTTTTTTTTAACTCTTTTACCTGTGTGCTAAGGACCTTGTTGACGTCTGCCATTCTCTTCTCAAGCCCAGCAAATAACCTTATGATTGTTGCTTTAATTTTTCCATCAGTCATATTATTTATATCTGTTTTGATCAGATTTCTAGCTGTGGCCTTATCTTGTTGTTACATTTGGGAAGAATTTCACTGTCTTGCCATTTTTTTCCTAAATCTCCATCTTCGTCTGAGTGTTATAAAAGCTTGTTATGTTCCCTACTTTTGAGAGTAATGGCTTTATGAAGAAGAGGTCATATAGTGTTATATAGAGCCTGGAGCTTCAGAAAGTGTCTCTGGTGTATGCTGCAAGCACTCTGTGGCTGTGTTTTGGCTCTATCCTTCAGGATGTTTGTCTGAAAAGGGTCTCCACCCTGCATTGGGCAATGTTTGGACCTTGCTCAGAGTATGGTGAGTTTTCACTAGGTGTGCACTGGCCTCCTTATTTAATGAGATCTGATGCTAATTTCCAATAGAACTAAAGACTTGAAGAACTCTCTGATGGGCTTTACTTGCTTAATACACAGACACAAACATTGGCAGATGTGTAGTTTTAATTTTATCATCTTTAAGATGTTCAGAAAATATGTCTCATATGTGTGTGTTTGTGTATTTTCTCTCAGATAGGAGGAAGGCTCAATACAAGTCTGATGAGTAATACTTCTCTCTCAGAAACCTCCATTCTTCCATTTCTCATATCCTGTCCTAAAACACTAAGCTGGTATGCAGAAATATGACAAA
This sequence comes from Hyaena hyaena, assembly GCF_003009895.1. Classification (NCBI taxonomy): domain Eukaryota; kingdom Metazoa; phylum Chordata; class Mammalia; order Carnivora; family Hyaenidae; genus Hyaena; species Hyaena hyaena. Next base: position 288,846 of record NW_024082125.1, on the reverse strand, counting down.
AATGTGTATGTGGCAAAACAGCATTTGCAGCATTAGCTTTCTAAGTTTAAGGAGTAAATTCTCACAGAAGTGCAGACTCATGTCATTCAATATGTTCTTTATTCTGTCTTCTCTGTCCTTCCTTTCACTTGGTTTTATGTTTTCTCCTTCCTGCTTCTTTTTTCCTCCCACCATTTGTTGCTTCTATATTTCTACCTGCCCTATTTTAAAAAAATAGAATACGAAAATAATACAGAATTAAAAAGGGAAATCCAAGGGATTCAGAAGAAGAAATTGGACAAAGACAGGGAGAAATGAAAAAGACAATGTGAGAAAATAGTGAAGGAAATAAAGTAAAAGGTTTTATTTATTTTTTTTTCAGACCGGAAGAATGCAGATTGATAAGCTGGTGAGTTTTATGAACTCTGATCAGGAAAATCCTATTATCAAAGATAATTTAAATGAATGCCTGCTATGTAAAATGATGTGCTAAAAATCAAAGCAACTCCAAATATACTTTCCATGAGCCTCACTAGATAACTTAATATTTTAACAGACACCAGTGTGTCAGAAGTATTAATTTTTTAGCAGTTTTATTATTTTTAATTGTATCTCATATCATGTTTTAAGCTTTGGTAGAATGGTTATTGTCTGAAAAAATCTGAGGAAAATAAAGCAAAAAATAAGTTATTTGGTCAGATTCACACTATTCCCTATTTCTTCTCACATCCTAAATACATTACAGATACTTATCCTAAGGAGAGCATAGGAATGTGTCAGACATCCAAATCAAACACAAATTAGCAAAACGTAAATATATATTTAAGGATATGAAAGAGTACTCTCTTTGGTTGCTATTAGTCCTGAATTAATCCTAGGGAATTTATACTGATAGTATTCTGCTTAGACAGGCAGCTATCTTTCAGATGGTGAGCTCTCATGTACATTCATTCTTTGTAGACTGGAGGAAAGAAGAATATGATGGCCGAGGAGGGATCTTGATCTGTATGGGGTAGTCTCAGGAAAAGATGGTTGGAGATGAGCCAGATCTGCCCATGGCAAGAGAAGCCCTGATAGAATGAGGCTCCTCTGGCTCAGGCCTACTCAAATCCTTCCCAGAAAAATAGTCCATTTGTCTACAGTAAATGTGACCCTGGATGCAATCACTGCCCATCCTTCCCTCTTGCTATCTAAAGAAAGAAGACAAATAACCTGGTAAGAAAGATGTCAGTCTCCACCCAGCTCCACTCAGAGATTTGACTCCCTCCCCTGTGTACTGGGTCAGCTGCATATTTGCTCAGGGAGATCCTACTGGGAGGTGAAGGTTGAGGATGGATGTTCCTGGGACCTGGGAATTTGTAGGGATAATATAATAAGGAAGGGGCAGGTCATAGTGTCCCCACAAGATGGTTTCTGGGCCATCAGACTCTATGAGGGAGAGTATCGGGCCCTTACTTCCCCAGAAATCCAACTTAGTATAAGGCAAAAACCCCTTAGTGTGGGGATATTTCTGGATTGTGAAGATGGAAATGTATCTTTTTTTAATATTACAGATGGATCTCACATTTTCTCCTTCTCCCAGAACACATTCAGTGATGTCCTAAGACGACTTTTCAGACTTTGGTCCCCTGACTCAGGCTCCCTAACCATCTGTCCATCTGAGTTGGAGAGCAGACTATTCCTGTAATTCAGATTTCTATCTTTCTATGAGAAATGATTATTTGGGGACTTAATGATGATTATAATTCTCCACTAAGGACATAGACATTGATTTTTGCCTTCTTCTTACTGGTTCGTTCTTAAGATGATGCTCTGAAACACAGACTGATGATTGCCCCTCATATCAATTCTCCCTTCTTCCTTAGTTATAGATGTTTTCATGCTCTTACCTTGTCCTATGACAACTCCATATAAATATTAGATTTCTTACTTTCCCTTGCTGCATGTGATTAATTGATGATGAGTATGTTATAAACAGAATTATTCTGTAGGACTCCTGGAATGTGTCATTAAAGAGAAATTGTGTCATTTTTCTCCTTTACCTTTTCTGCTGGCTGAATGTGTCATGAGGAATGGAACTAAAGAATATCTATGACTATTTAGTATGACATGGATGGCAGAGAAATTAGAAGAGACTTGGGTTTTGGCAACTTTATCAAACCATTATGTAATTTCTGAGTAATTTTCTGTGAGGAATAAACTTTTATATCTATAAGACATTTGTATTTTGGGTATTTTAATTTTTTTAAAATTTATCTTTGATGCAGTCAGCCTTTAAAGGTGGCAGCAGGGGGTGGGCAAGATGGCAGCAGGGGGCGGGCAAGATGGCAAAGAAATAGGGAGTTCCATACTTCTCGCCTGCATCTCTCAAACAAAGAAAGGCTAAAGCCAAAAGACTGAACCACAAGAGTCTCGAAGGAAAAGAGATGAAGTCGATTAAGAAGACAGCCTCATAGGTGCGTGATTGAGAACTGAGGAAGATAAAAACAGGCTGGGACACGGAGGCATGAAGGGAAGGGAGCTCCCTCTGCGGAAAGAAAAAAGAGAAAGAGCTGCTGGGGAATCATAGAGCAGTCCCTGGAGAAGAGAAAAACTCAGCCTGGGATGGAGAAGGATCCTATCACCCCATCTGTAATTGCAGGGCATTCAGAGAGAGAGATCCTATATCTAACTGGAGATTTCTTTGAGCGGGGTGCCCCAGTCCCAGAAATTCCCTCTGGGATAGACGGTACAAAAGGTATTGCAGTTGCAGTCGGGATCAGGAGGAACCAGTCCCCTACTCCATTCCTTGCTAAGAAGTTCCTGGCTTGATAGGCACATTTCGGGTGGTATCATTAATGCGCATGGAGTAAGATCTGGAAACGAGGCTGGGCACGGGACATAGAACATAGCCCACCTTGATTGCACCTGCAGCACAGTGACATCGTTTTCAAAAGAGTAATTTCCAACTCCTGGTTCAAGATGGGACTGGGGGGTCGCCATTTTTCTCCCCACAACCACCAAGGCAGACCCAAGAGACCCACACTGGAGGTGAAACCCGCCTACACCAAACCACGCCCATCTGCACCAGGTAGCTGCTTTGTTACCGGAGCTTAAATATGGAAACAGCCCCTCTCCCAAGATCATCACTGATGCATTGCCATGATTAACTCTAAATCAATTCTTGCTATTCAGATACATTCTCACTTATCTCATTCTTATCTCTCCCCTCCTCTGGACCAGGTATTCTGGTTATAGGTTTGCTTAAACAGGCATATATAATCCATTCTCTTGATGCATGTTCTATCTCCATCGTTACCTTCCTTTCTCTCATTCTGAAATAATCAGACTATCTAGTGTCTCTGGGTAACATTATCTTCATTTCTTTGTTTTTTGTTTTCTCCTAAGCTCCTTTCTCTCTATCCGAATTAAGCCATTTAGTTTCTCTGTCTGGCCAATGTTCAATTTCTCTTTCTCCCCACTCCTGTCATTTCTCTCTTTGTATATGCTCTTCCAGCAGCACTGCCTCCACCCTGCTCTTTATTTGTAGCTGGGATTTCTGGTTTATGCTATTAGACTGTCCTTTGTCTTCTGTTGTTTTTGATTCGGTTTCCTTCTCCCCCGCCCCCTTTCAGTTTGTTTGTTAGTTTGATTTGTTTGTGCATTTGCATGCTTTTGTTCCCTGTTTGTCAGTGTGTTTTCCTTTCCAGGGATACCTCAAGAAACAAACCATAGTACACATGGTGGAGAGTCCGAGTAGGGAAATAAAGTAACCAAAGTCTCGACAAGAGAGACCAAGGGACACCATTGAAAGAACACTTCCTGAATGGACATGCCCTGGACAGTCTATGAGCCTCCTTTAATATAACAGTACTTGCAGGTATAGAGCAAATAACAAGCTTTTAAAACTTACAAGAGACAGAAGGCTAGGCAAAATAATGAAATGGAAAAACTTTCCTCTAAAAAATTTCCATGAAGAAGTGACAGCTTAAAGAACTGGCTAAAACAGATATAAGTAAATAACTAACAAAGAATTTTGAACAATTGTCATAAAATTAATTGCTGGGCTTGAAAAAGGCATGGAAGACACCAGAGATGCTATTGCTACCAAGATTATGGACCTTAAAAATAGTTGTGATGAATTAAAAAATGCTATAAATGAGATACATAATAAAATGGAGGGGGCCAATGCATGGATTGAAGAGGAAGAGAAGAGAATAGGTGAATTAGAAGACACAATTCTAGAAAAAGAGAAAGCCTAGAAAAAGATAAACTGATCCAGGAGCATGAAAGAATTCGAGAGCTGAGTAATACAACCAAACTAACAATGTCCATATCATAGAAATTCCATAAGAAGAAGAGAGACAGAAAGGGGCTGAAAGGGTAATTGAACAAATTATAGTCGAGAACTTCCCCAATCTGGGGAAGGAAACAGACATTGAAATCCAAGAGGCACAGAGAACTCCCCTCAGATGCAACTTGAATCGATTTTCTGCACGACATATCATAGTGAAACTGGCAAAATATAAGGACAAAGAGAATTCTGAAAGCAGCTAGGGATAAAAGGGTTCTAACATACAAAGGGAGACCTATCAGAGTAGTTAAAGACCTATCTACTGAAACTTGGCAGGCCAGAAAGGAATGGAAGGAAATCTTCAATGTGATGAACAGAAAAACATGCAGCCAAGAATCCTCTATCCAGCAGGTGTGTCATTCAGAATAGAAGGAGAGATAAAAGTCTTTCAAATAAACAAAAATTGAAATAATTCATCTCCAATAAACCAGCCCTACAAGAAATCCTAAAGGAGACTCTATGAGGGAAATGTTGCAAGGAACACAAGGTACCAGAGACATCACCACAAGCATGAATCCTACAAAGAACATAGTGACTCTAAACCCGTATTTTTCAATAATAACACTGAATGTAAATGGACTAAATGCCCCAACCAAAAGACATAGGGTAGCAGAATAGATTAAAAACAAATCCATCTTGTGGAGAAACGGGCACCCTTCTACACTGTTGGTGGGAATGTAAACTGGCGCAGCCCCTCTGGAAACCAGTGTGGAGGTTCCTCAGGAAAATAACAGTAGAACTCCCCTATGACCCAGCAATAGCACTGCTAGGAATTTACCCAAGGGATACAGAAATGCTGAGGCATAGGAGCACATGGACCCCAGTGTTCATAGCAGCACTCTCCACAATAGCTAACACATGGAAAGAGCTTAAGTGTCCATCAACGGAAGAATGGATCAAGAAGATGTGGTTTATCTATACCATGGAATACTACATGGCAATAAGAAACAATGAAATCTGGCCATGTGTAGCAACATAGATGCACCTTGAGGGTGTTATGCTGAGTGAAATAAGTCAGGCAGAGAAGGACAAATATCATATGTTTGCACGAATAGGAGGATTAGGAGGAACTTAACTGAGGACCATGGGGGAGAAGAAGAGGGGAAATGGTGGGGGAAAGGGAGAGAGGCAAACCATGAGAGACTCTTGAATGCTGAGAAACAAATTGAGGACTGATGGTGGGGGGAGAGATGGGCATGGAGGAGGGCACTTGTGGGGATGAGCACTGGGTGTTATATGGAAACCAATTTGACAATAAACTGTTTGTAAAAATAAATAAATAAATAAAATAAAATAGGTAAATAAAAAAAAAAAAAGATTTGTGTCCTTAAAAAAAAATCCATCTATTTGCTGTCTACAAGAGACTCGTTTTAGACCTGAGACACCTTCAGATTGAAAGTAAGGGGATGGAGAAATATCTATCATGCTACTGGAAGTCAAAAGATAGCTGGAGTAGCCACACTCATATCAGACAAACAGGACTTTAAAGTAAAGGCGGTAACAAGATGGGGATGAAGACATTCTATAATAATTACAAGGTCTAACTGTCAGGAAGAGCTAACAATCATAAATGTCTACTCACCAAATATGGGAGCACCTAGATATTTAAAACAATTAATCACAAACAGAAACAATCTTATGGATAAGAATGCGCTAAAGCAGGGGACTTTAATACTCCACTAACAGCAATGGATACTGTCAACTAGACAGAAAATCACTAAAGAAACAATGGACTTGAATGACACATTGGACCAGAAGGATTTGACAGATATATTTAGAACTCTACATCCATCTGAGGCTATGGAATTCACTTTTCTCAAGTGTGCATGGCACATTCTCCAAGATAGATCATACTGGGTCATAAAGCAGCCCTCAGAAAATATAAAAGAATCGAGATCATACCATGGACATTTCAGATCACAATGCTATGAAACTTGAAATCAATCACAGGAAAAAGTCTGGAAAACCTCCGAAAACATGGAGGTTAAAGAACACCCTACTAAAGAATGAATGGGCCAATCAGGCAATTAGAGAAGAAATTTAAAAAATGTATGCAAACAAATGAAAATGAAAATAAAACAACCCAAACTCTTTGAGATGCAGCAAACGCAGTCCTACGAGGAATCACATTGCAATCCAGGCCTATTTCAAGAAACTGGAAAATGCACACAAACAAAATCTAACAGCTACCTAAAGGAACTAGAAGGAAAGCAACAAGAACACCCCAAACCCAGTAGAATAAGAGAAATAATTATAGATCAGGGCAGAAATAAACATTATAGAATAAAAAAACAGTTGAACAGATCAATAAAACCAAGAATTGGTTTTTTAAAAAATAAACAAAATTGATAAATAGGTAGCCAGGATTCTCAAAAGGAAAAGAGAGCACCCAAATAGACAAAATCACGAATGAAAATGGATTTATTACAACCAATCCTCAGAAATATAAGCATTTATCAGGGAATACTATGAAAAATTATATGCCAACAGACTGAACACCCTGAAAATAATGGACAAATTTCTAAAGACACACACTACCCAAATTCAAACACGAAAGATTGAAAATATGAACAGACCTATAATTAGTGAAGAAACTGAATCAGTTATGAAAAATCTCCCAAGAAATAAGAGCCTTGGGCCAGATGGCTTCCCTCAGAAAATTTACCAGACATTTAAAGCAGGGTTAATACTCATTCTTCTCAAGCTATTACTAAAAATAGAAATGGAAGGAAAATGTTCACTCATTCTATGAAGCCAGCATCACTTTGATTCCCAAGCCAAACAGAGACCCAGCAAAAAAAGAGAACTAGAGGCCAATATCCTTGATGAATACAGGTGCAAAAATCCTCAACAAGATACTAACAAATCGAATTCAACAGCACATAAAAAGAATTATCCACCATGATCAAGTGGGATTTATTTCTGGATTACAGGGCTGGTTCAATATTTGCAAATCAAAGAATGTGAGATATCACATTAACAAAAGAAAAGATAAAAACTATATGATCCTGTCGATAGATGCAGAAAAAGCATTTGACAAAATACAGCATCTTTTCTTAATAAAGAACCTCGAGAAAGTTGGCATAGAAGGAAGTTACTTAAACATCATAAAAGCCATTTATGAGAAACCCTCAGCTAATATCATCTTATATGGGGAAAAACAGAGAGCTTTCCCCCTGAGATCAAGAACACAGGGATGTCCACTCTCACCAGTGTTGTTTCACATAGTGCTGAAAGTCCAAGCATCAGCAATCAGACAACAAAAGGAAATCAAAGGCATCAGAATTGGCAAAGATAAAGCCAAACTTTCACTTTTTGCAGATGACATGATACTCTACATGGAAAACATGACAGACTCCACCAGAAGCCTACTAGTACTCATCCACGAATTCAGCAAAGTCGCAGGGTACAAAATCAACATACAGAAATCGGTTGCATTCTTATATACCAATAATGAAGCAACAGAAAGAGAAATCAAGAAACAGATCCCATTCACAACTGCACAAATAACATAAAATACCTAGGAATAAACCTAACCAAAGATATAGGAGATCTGTATAATGAAAATTATAGAAAGCTTATGAAGAAAATGGAAGAGGACAAAAAGAAATGGAAAAACATACCATGCTCATGGTTTGGAAGATTAAATATTGTTAAAATGTCATTATTCCCCAAAGCAATCTACACATTCAATGCAATCCCAATCAAAATTGCACCGGCATTCTTCTCAAAACTAGACCAAAATTTGTATGCAACCACAAAAGACCCCGAAAAGCCAAGGTAATATTGAAGAAGAAAACCAAAATGGGAGGCATCACCATCCCTGACTTTAGCCTCTACTACAAAGCTATAATCACCAAGACAGTATGGTATTGACACAAAAACAGACACATAGACCAATGGAAATGAATAGAGAACTCAGAATTGGACCCACAAATGTATGGCCAACTAATCTTTGACAAAGCGGGAAAGAATATCCAATGGAAAAAAGACAGCCTCTTTAACAGATGGTGCTGGGAGAACTAGACAGCAACATGCAAAAGAATGAAACTAGAACACTTTATTCCACCATACACAAAAATAAACTCAAAATGGATGAAGGACCTGAATGAGACAGGAAACTATCAAAACCCTAAAGGAGAAAGCAGGACACAACCTCCTTGACCTCCACCGCAGCAATTTCTTCCTCAACATATCTCCAAAGGTAAGGGAATAAAGAGCAAAAATGAACTATTGGGACCTCATCAAGATAAAAAGCTTCTGCACGGCAAAGGAAACAATCCATAAAATTAATCCATAAAACTAATAGGCAACCGATGGAATGGGAAAAGATAGTTGCAAATGACATATCAGATAAAGGGCTAGTATCCAAAATCTATAAGGAACTCACCAAACTCCACACCCGAAAAACAAATAATCCAGTGAAGAAATGGGCAGAAGACATGAACAGACACTTCTCCAAAGAGGACATCCAGATCACGACAGACACATGAAACGATGTTCAACGTCACTCATCATCAGGGAAATACAAATCAAAACCACACTGGAATACCATCTCATGCTGGTCAGAGTGGTTAAAATGAACAAATCAGGGATACTGTTGCAGTGTGTCAGTCTCATTAAGGTCTCTCAATTTCTCTGGATCCATCAGTTCTTTCTGACTTCACTTTTTACCCTTTCATATTTTAGTGCCATAGTTAATAATTTCAGTGTTCTTTTACTTATAAATGAAAATACCTGTCATCATTGTCTTTCTGTAGCATTATTTTGGCAAAACTCAAAATATGGATTAATCTACTTATCCATTTCTCATACTGGCAGCTTAATATGGTATAAAATTCTACACATATGAGATTGGTTCCTCTAACTATGCATAATCACCTATGACAATTTGAACACCAGCATTATCCAATGATCCTCCCAGGTATCTCCAGCCATTTGCATTTCCTTACTTTTGCAGTCAGTTTCATTAAAGATTCCATCATCTTTAAATTTCCATGTCTACTGTCCCCTTATTCTCAGTGTATGCTTGTATTCCCACTTTGAATTAAGAAGAAAAAAGAGTAGAAGAAGGAGAAACTTATTCAGAAGGAAACTGTCTAAACTTTAATGATGAAAATAACAAAATTTCCATCTGTACCTATGCATTATTCCTCCCTAACTTTTACTTTAAGAGAAATACCCCTCTTACTTTACAGGGAACACTAATTCTTCTCAAGGTCCATCCTGTACTTCCTTGTCTGGTGGAATCCAACATTTATTCGAATCTCTCAGCCTTTGTACTAACTCTTCTGTTTAAGCTTAAAACTTAAATTTTTCAAAATCTTACCCATCTGAAAATCAAGACATAAAAATTTTCCATCAACTTTGTGTCTTCCTATGTAGTCTCCTAAGTCTCCTTCTTTTCATAATCAACCTTTTAAGAATAGTTAGCTAGTCTATTTATATTTTCCAGTTTCCCATTTTTTCCTAAGTATACTCTATGAGTTGTATTCTGTCCCTCCCAAAACAAGCCTTCAAAATTCATATATTGAAGTCTTAACCTCCAATATTCAGAATGAGAATTTATTTTGAGGTAGGGTCATTGCAGATATAATTAGTCCAGATGAGGTCATACTAGAATGGAGAGGGTCCCTAATTCAACATGAGTATTGTCCTTTTTCTTTTTTTTTTTTTTACTTTTTTTTTGAGAGAGAGACAGAGCATGAATGGGGGAGGAGTAGAGAGAGAGGGAGACAAAGAATCTAAAAGCAGGCTCCAGGCTCTGAGCTGTCAGCACAGAGCCCGATGCGGGGCTCAGACCCACGGACTGTGAGATCATGACCTGAGCTGAAGTCGGAAGCTCAACCGACTGAGTCACGCAGATGCTCCAAGTATTGTTCTTATAAAAAGAGGAAATTGAACACAGACATGCAAACAGGTAGAATATTACATTAAGATTAGAATTTTGCATCCAGAAGCCAAAAAACATCCAAGATTGCTGGCATACAAGCAGAAGTGAAGAGAGAGGCATGGAACATATTCTTTACTTGTGCTTTCAGAGAGAGTAAGTCCTTGGCAATACCTTGATCTCAAATCAAACTTCTAGCCCCACAGCTGTGAGACAATAAACTTCTATTGTTTAAGACAGTCAGATTGTAGTACTTTATTACAGCAGCCCTAACTAATTAACATACTCTATTCTCAAACTAAAGCCACCATTCTCCCAGTGGTCTCAGTGGGTGCAAATAGCAGTGATGTGAACTATGTATGTCTTCTGTATATATCCAAGCTTCTCTGGAAAGACTAGCTTAGAGTTCTTGTATTTTATGGGAATTGTTCTCTGGCTTTAAGTTCTACACATTTAGAAGTCAAGCTGTATACCTACAAAGTCCCATCAGTTCTAAAATTGTTTCCTGAAATTCAATCACAGATTTTCTTTTCAAAAGCAATATTTGAACCCAACATACCTTCCAAGCTTCATCTGTTTGTTTTTTTAAAAATTTATTTAAATTAAAATTAGTTAACATACAGTGTAGTATTGGTTTTAGGACTAGAACTTGGTGATTCATCACTTACATATAATATCCAGTGTTCATCTCAACAAGTACCATCCTTAATGCTGATCATCCATTTAGCCATTCCCTACCCCCTCATCTACACTCCAGGAACCCTCAGTTTGTTCTCGGTATTTAAAAGTCTCTTATGGGGGCCTGGGTGGCTCAGTTGGTTAGGTGTCTGTACTTCGGCTCAGGTCACGATCTTGCAGTTCGTGGGTTTGAGCCCCACATCAGGTTCTTCTGCTGACAGCTCAGAGCCTGGAGCCTGCTTTTAGATTCTTTGTCTCCCTCTCTCTCTACTCCTCCCCCATTCATGCTCTGTCTCTCTCTCAAAAATAAACATTTAAAAAAACTGTAAAAGTCTCTTATGGTTTGCCTTCCTCTCTGATTTTATCTTATTTTTTCTTCCTTTTTCTTATGTTTATTTGTCTGTTTCTTAAATTCCACATATGAGTGAAATCATATGATATTTGTCTTTCATCTGCCTGCTTTATGGCTAATCCCTTAGAAACTATGCATAGCTAAACAGACAACCAGATTCAAAGGAGAGAAAATCTTATAAAGTGGCAGATAAAAGGTGAAGGCCTCAGCCCTCAAGAGATAATCTTCCTTGAAACACCAATCAAAACACCTCATCTTTCAAGAGTGCCTTTTTGGGTGAACAGGATTTTAACAAGGAGGAAAAAAGTTTCATCTTTTTTAAAATTTTTAATGTTTATTTATTTTTGAGAGAGAGAGAGAGAGCGACTGGGGGTGGGGCACAGAGAGACACACACACACAGAATCCGAAGCAGGCTCCAGGCTCTGTGCAATCAGCACAGAGCCTGACATGGGGCTCCAACTCATGAACCGAGAGATCATGACCTGAGCCAAAGTAGGATGCTCAACCAATTGAGCCACCCACGTACCCCAAAAAAGTTCCATTTTAAGAGCAGTATTACTCTTTCTGTTTTGTTATTTTTAAAAAAAAAGCTAATTCATGTTATATTACAAATATTAACTGAAGAGGGAGTTAAGATGGTGGAGCAGTAGGGGGGACCTTGGCCTTTCCTTGTCCTTCAAACACAGCTATATTGAGGTCAGATCACTTGCAACACCCAGAGAAGTTGGAGGGAGACAGCATGATAGGCGTGAGGAGTGTGGAAATGAATTGGGAGAGAGAAAAATGGTAGTGCCATGGAGAGGAGGGAACCCTTTCCATGGAGAGACAAAAGAGAGAGAAAGGGAGGGGGTTTAGAAAGTGCACCATTGAGTTCCTACAAGAGGAAAACCTCTCTAGACCACAGATGGGGAGGGGGAAAAGTACTGCGTGTGCCAGTGTTTGTTTGTTTTTTTGTTTGTTTGTTTGTTTGGTGTTTTTTTCAAACAGCAGAAAGATAGTTTGGAGCTCAAACTCTGAGGTTTTAGAAGTGTGCCTTTCTCCAAAGCAGAGCTATGGATGTGCTCCTGGGGTGAAAGCAGCTGGCCCCTGAGTGCATGGCGTGGCATAGAGATCTCAGGAGCACACTGGGAGAGAGCATTCGCTTCCTTGAATACTTTTGGAAAAGGCTCTATTGCCGTCTCAAGGACAAAAGGCCTGGCAGGTGCCAGTCAAAGATTTTTCATCAGCAGGGGACAGAGGTGCACCCAGAGGCAATATAACCTTTGCTACTTTTAGCTATGCTAATCCATAGATTCTGTGCACAGTGCAGGCATGGGAAAATGTTTCAGGGACAGAAGACTTCACACAATGTGGAGAGGCTCTACTCCAGAGGAGAGGAGTGGTTTTGGCACTGCCAGGTCTTTAAGATTTTGGGTTTTGGGGCACCTGGGTGGCTCAGACGGTTGGGCATCCGGCTTTGGCTGAGGTTATAATCTCACGTTTTGTGAGTTCGAGCCCCATGTCAGGCTCTGTGATGACAGTTCAGAACCTGGAACTTGCTTCAGATTCTGTGTCTCCCTCTCTCTGTCTGCCCCCTACCCTCTCTCTCTCTCTCAAAGAGTAAATAATAAACAATAAATAAAATATTTTTTAAAAAGCTTTGGGTTTTGAATCCCAGCCATGCACCAAAGGAAAAAAAACACCAGAGGGCTGTGGCACAGGGTGAGCGTACTGCTCTCATTATTCTGTGAGGGTTACTTCAACAGTGGAAGGACTGAGATCCCTGGTCAGGGGACAAGAGATTGGCGTGGCATCATTTTCCTCCCAACACAAACACAGGGGAAATTCAGAGGACAGTCAGAGTCTCCCAGGGGTAACAGGATCAATTACACCAAACCCTGTCCCCTTGTGCCTGGAAACCACTTATTTACTGGTGTCATATGACTCGGAACCAATAAAAAGACCAGCACAACCCAGACCAGCACAACCAGCGCCTCCCATTCACAAAGTGCACTGAAAATTGAAACTTCAACAATACCTGCGGTTCTTTTTTCTTTCTTTTGTTCTTTCTTCTTTTTCTTTCTTTTGGAATCACACTAATAGTTCCTTGTTTTGTTTTGTTTTCATTTACTTCTCTCTCTCTCTTTCTTTTTCTCTCTCTGATCAAGCTTTTTTATTCTTTTCTTTTTCCTTTTTTTTCTTTTCTTCTACTTTTTCCCTTTCTTTTTCTTTGGAGTCGGTCTTATAGTTTTTTGATTCTGTTTGATTTTTGTTGTTATTGTTGTTCTCTTTTCTTCTCTCTCTCTCTCTGGATTCAGGCTTCCCCCATTTATTCCAGGGTTACTTTCACATACAAATCAATCCACACTTAGTTAAAGGTCCAAACATCCCACTACTGTGAGCAAAGAGAAGCTCTACAGAGGACTAACCAGTGGTAAAAAACAGCCAAAATGCAACAGCAAAGTACATACCACATACACTAGAAACACTTCCTGTATGCCAGGGCCTTGACAATCTATGATTCTTTTTTAATTTAGTGGAACTCTCAGGCTCAGGAAACATAACAAGCTTTGAAAACATATAAAAGACAGAAATGTAGCCAAAATTACAAGATAGAGGAATTCTCCACAAAAGAAAGCTCAAGAATAAATCCACAGCCAGGGACTTGCTCAAAACAGATAGTAGCAATATATCTGAACAAGAATTTAGAACAAAGTCATAAGATTACTAACTAGGCCTGAGAAAAGCAGAGAAGACACCAGAGACTTTGCTGCAGAGATGAAAAACCTAAGAACTATCAGGATGAAATAAAAATTACTATAACAGGGGTGCCTGAGTGGCTCAGTTGGTTAAGCATCTGACTTCAGCTCAGTCATGATCTCATGGTTCCTGAGTTCGAGCCCCAAATCAGGCTCTATGCTGACAGCTCAGAGCCTAGAGCCTGCTTCAGTTTCTGTGTCTCCCTCTCTCTCTGCCTCTCCCATGCTCATGTTCTTTCTCTCTCTCAAAAATAAATAAACATTTAAAAATGCTAATGCTATAACAGACATACAAAATATAATAGATACAGTGACAACAAGGATTGAGGAAGCAGAAGAGAGAATAGGTGATAGAGAAGATAAAATTATGAAAAATAATGAAGTTCAAAAAAAGAGGGAAAGGAGAACTGAGTGATTCCATTAAATGAAACAAAACCCATATCATAGGCATTCCATAAGAAGAAGAGTGGGAAAAATGAGGAAAAGGTTTATTTGAACAAATTATAGTGGAGAGCATCCCTAATCTGGGAAAGGAAACAGATACTCAAGTCCAAGGGGCACAGAGAACTCAACTAAAAATAAACAAAAACAGGTTATCACCACCACATATCATAGTAAAAATTTCAGAATACAAGGATAGTGAATTCTGAAAGCAGCTAATAACAAAAGGTCCTTAAACTACAGGGATAGACATATAAGGTTAGTAACAGATATGTCCATTGAAACGTGGCAGGCCAAAAGAGAGTGTCAGGAAATATGCAATGTGATGGATGAGAAAAATATGCAGCCAGGGACTCAGCACGGCAGTCATTCAGAATAGAAGAAGAGATAAAGATTTTCTGAGACAAACAAAAATTAGAGGAGTTTCTGACACTAAACCAGCCCTACAAGAAACTTTAAGGGGGATTCTGTGTGGGGAAAAAAATGAAAAAGAAGAAGATCAAAGCAACAAAGGCTATAAAGGACCAGAGAACATCACCAGAAACACCAAACTAAAGGTAGCACAAAGGCACAAAGTTGATATTTTTCAATAACCACTCTGAATATAAATTGTCTAAATGCACCAGTCAAAACACAGAGGTTATCAGAATGGATAAAAAAAGAAAACAAAAATAAAAACAAAAACAAAAACAAAACCCCAAGATCCATTTATATGCAGTGTAGAGGAGACTTGCAAATTGAAAGTGAGAGGGTAAAGAAACATCTACCATTCTAGTGGAGGTCAAAAGAAAGCTGGCATAGCCATACTTATCATCAGACAAACTAGATCTTGACACAAAGACTGAGAAGAGATGAAAATGGACACATCAATAATGATATGATATTAGTAGGGGACTTCAACACATCACTTACAGCAATGGATAGATCATCTAAGCAGAAAATCAACAAGGAAACAATGGCTTTGAATGACACACGGGACCAGATGGACTTAACAGATATATTCAAAACATTTCATCAAAAGCAGCAGAATACACATTCTTCTCAAGTACACATGGAACATTCTCCAGTACAGATCATATACTGGGTCACAAATCAGCCCTTAAAAGGTACAAAAATTTGAGATTATAGTATGCATATTTTCAGATCACAACACTATTAAACTTGAAATCAACCACAAGGACAAGTTTGGAAAACCCTTAAAAACATGGAGGTTAAAGAACATCCTACTAAATAATGAAGGAGTTAATCAGGAAATTAAAGAATAAATTTTAAAAATATATATGGAAGCAAATGAACATGAAAACAGCGTAGTCCCACCCTTTGGGATGGAGTGTAGGCTGTTGTAAGAGGGAAGTATATTGCAATTCAGGACTATCTCAAGAAGCAAGAAAGGTCTCAAATACACAACCTAACCTTATACCCAAATAAGCCAGAAAAAGGAGCAGCAAAGAAAGCCTAAAGCCAACAGAGGGATGGAAATAATAAAGATTAGAGCAGAAATAAACAGTATAGAAAGAAACAAACAACAACACTAGAACAGATCAATGAAAATAAGAGCTTTTTAAAAAGTTTTTTAAAGAATAAACAAAATTGATAACCCCCCAGCAAGACTTCTCAAAAAGAAAAGAGAGAGGACCCAAATAGATAAAATAATGAATGAAAAAGGAGAGATCACAACCAACACCACAAAAATACAAACAATTTTAAGAGAATATTATGAAAAATTATAAGACAAAAAATGAGCAATCTGGAAGAAAAGGACAAATTCCTAGAAACTCTCAGACTACAATAACTGAAACAGGAAGAAACAAAAAATTTTAACAGGCACATATGAGCAAAGAAATGGAATCGGTTATCAAAAATCTCCCAACAAACAAGAGTCCTGGGCCAGACGGCTTCCCAGGGAAATTCTACCAGACACTTAAAGAAAAGTTAATACCTTTTCTCCTCAAACTCTTCAAAAAAAAAAGAAGAGAAATTTCCAAACTCATTCTATGAAGCCACCATTACCTTGATTCCAAAACCAGAGAAAGATACCACTAAAAAGAGAATAACAAGGGAATTTAAAGCAAAAATGAACTGCTGGGACTTCATCAAGATAAAAAGTTTCTGCACTGCAAAGCAAACAATCAACAAAACCAAAAGGCAACTGACAGAATGGGAAAAGATATTTGCAAATGATGTATCAGAAAAAAGGTTAGTATCCAAAATCTATAAAGAACTTACCAAACTCCACACATGAAAAACGAATAATCCAGTGAAGAAATGGGCAGAAGACATGAATAGACACTTTTCCAAAGACATCTAGATGGCCAACAGACACATGAAACGATGCTCAATGTCACTCATCATCAGGGAAATACAAATCAAACACTCTGAGAAGGGCGCCTGGGTGGCTCAGTCGGCTAAACGTCCGACTTCAGTTCAGGTCATGATCTCACAGTTCATGGCTTCGAGCCCCACGTCAGGCTCTGTGCTGACAGCTAGCCCAGAGCCTGGAGCCTGTGTTCGGATTCTGTGTCTCCCTCTCTCTCTGACCCTCCCCTGCTCATGCTGTCTCTATCTCTCTTTCAAAAATAAATTAAAAAAACATTTTAAAAAATCTCTCTGAGGTACCACCTCACACCAGTCAGAGTGGCTAAAATGAACAACTCAGGAAACTGCAGATGCTGGCAAGGATGTGAAGAAACAGGAATCTTCTTGCGCTGTTGGTCGGAATGCAAACTGGTGCAGCCCCTCTGGAAAACAGTGTGGAGGTTCCTCAAAAAGTTAAAAATAGAACTACTCTTCAACCCAGCAACAGCACTACTAGGAATTTACCCAAGGGATACAGGAGTACTGATTCATAGGTGCATATGTACTCCAATGTTTACAGCAGCACTTTCAATAATAGCCAAATTATGGAAAGAGCAAAAATGTCCATCAACTGGTGAATGGATAAAGAAGATGTGGTTTATATACAATGGAATACTACTGGCAATAAGAAAGAATGAAATCTTGCCATTTGCAGCAACGTGGATAGAACTGGAAGGTATTACATTGAATGAAATAAGACAGAGGACAGATGTCACATGTTTTCACTCATATGTGGACCTTGAGAAACTTAACAGAAGACCATGTGGGAAGGAAAGAGGAAAAAACTAATTACAAACAGAGAGGGAGGGAGGCAAACTATAAGATACTCTTAAATACAGAGAACAAACTGAGGGTGGATGGGGGTGCTGGGAGAAAGGAGAAAATGGGTGATGGTCATTGAGGATGGCACTTGTTGGGATGAGCACAAGTTGTTGTATGTAAGCAATGAACCACAGGAACCTACCCCAAAAACCAAAAGCACACTTTACACACTGTTAGCCAATTTGACAATAAATTATATTAAAAATATAAAATTAAAAAATTAAAAAAAGAGAGAGCTACTGGCCAATATCCCTGATGAACCTGGATGAAAAAGTTCTCAATAAGTAACTCACAGTTGAATTAAACAAAATATTAAAAGAATTATTCACCATGAGCAAGTGGGATATATTTCTGGGCTGCAGGGCTGGTTCAATATTCACAAATCAGTCATGATATACCACATTAATAATGGCAAGGATAAGAACCATATGATCCTCTCAATAGATGCATGAAAAGCATTTAACAAAATCCAGCATCTTTTCTTGATATAAACCCTCAAGAAAGTAGGGATAGAGGAACATATCTCAACACCATAAAAGCCATTTATGAAATCCCATAGCCAATATCATAACCAGTGGAGAAAAACTGAGAGCTTGCCCCCTAAGATCAGGAACAAGACAAGATTGTCCACTCTCACCATTGTTGTTCACCAGAGTATCAGAAGTCCTAGTTCCAGCAATCGACCACAAAAAGAAATAAAAGGCATGCAGATTGACAAAGAAGAAGCCAAACTTTCATTAATCACAGATGACATGTTACTCTACATGGAAAAGTGGAAAGACTCCACCAAAAAACTGTTAGAGCTGATACACGAATTCAGCAAAGTTGCGGGATATAAAATCAACATAACAGAAATTGGCTGCATTTCTTTAAAAAATTTTTTTACATTTATTTATTTCTGAGAGACAGAGAGAGACAGAGCACAAGTTGGGGAGGAACAGAGAGAGAATGAGACATAGAATCCGAAGCAGGCTCCAGGCTCTGAGCTGTCAGCAAAGAGCCCAACCCAGGGCTCATACTTAACAAAGTGTGAGGTTATGACCTGAGCTGAAGTCAATGCTTAACTGACTGAGCCACCCAGGTGTCCCTAAATTGATTGCATTTCTATACACGAATAATTAAGCAGCAGAAAGAGAAATCAATCCCATTTACAACTGCACCTGAAATGGTAAAATACCTAAGAATAAACTTAACCAAAGGGGTGAAAAACCTATACAGTGAAAACTATAGAAGACTTATGAAAGAAATTGAAGACACAAAAAAATGGAAAAAAACATTCCATGCTCATGGATTGGAAGAACAATACTGTTAAAATGTCAATAATACCAAAAGCAATCTACACATTCAATGCAATCCCTATTAAAATAACACCAACATTCTTCACAGACCTAGAACAAACAATACTAAAATTTGTAATGAACCACAAAAGACCCCAATAGCTAAGAAATGTTGAAAAAGAAAATCAAAGACGGAGGCATCACAATCCTGGATTTCAAATTGTATTACAAATCTGCAATCCTCAAGACAGTACAGTGTTGGCACAAAAAACAGACACATAGATCAATGCAACAGAACACAAAATCCAGAAATGGACCCAAAAATATATGGCCAACCAATCTCCTACAAAGCCGGAAAAAGTATCCAATGGAAAAAAGACAGTCTCTTCAGCAAATGGTGTTGGGAATACTGGACAGCAACATGCATAAGAATGAAACTGGGCCACTTTCTTTTCCATATACAAAATAAATTAAAAATGAATGAAAGACCTAAATGTGAGATAGAAAACCATCAAAATCTTAGAGGAGAAAACAAGGAACAACCTCCTTGACCTTGGCTTCAGCAATTCTTTACTAGACGTATCTCTAGCAAAAATGAACTACTGGGACCTCATCAAGATGAAAAGGAAACAATCAATAAAACTAAAAGGCAACTGACAGAATGGGAAAAGATAGTTGCAGGGTTAGTATCCAAAATCTATAAAGAACTTATTTTTTTATAAAGAACTTATTAAACTCAACACCCAAAACACAAATAATCCAGTGAGGAAATAGGAAAAAGACATGCACACTTTTCAAAACAAGACATCCAGATGGCTAACAGACACATGAATAGATGCTCAACATCACTCAGAAAAATACAAATCAAAACCACAATGAGATACCACCTCACGCCTGTCAGAATGGCTAAAATTAACAACTCGGGCAACAACAGATGTTGGCAAGGAGGCGGACAAATGGGAACCCTTCTGCACTGTTGGTGGGAATGCAAACTGGTGTGGCCACTATGGAAAACAGTATGGAACTTCCTCAAAAAATTAAAAATAGAACTACCCTCCAACCCAGCAATTGCACTATTAGGTATTTATCCAAGGATACAGAAATGCTGATTCAAAAGAGCACATGGACCCCAATTGTTTTTAGCAGCGCTATTAATAATAGACTAATTATGGAAAGAGCCCAAATGTTCCTTGACTGATAAATGGATACAGAAGATGTGGTATATATATACTGGAATAATGGAATACAACCTGGCCATCAAAAACAATGAAACCTTGACATTTTTAACCACATGACGGAACTGGAGAGTATTATACTAAGTGAAATAAATCAATCAGAGAAAGGCAGATATTATATGATTTCGCTCATATGTGGAATTTGAGAAACTTAACAGATGAACAAAGGGGAAGAGAAGGACAAATAAGATAAAATCAGAAGGGGAGGCAAATCATAAGAGACTCTTAAATACAGAAAACAAACTAGGGGATTGCTAGAGGGGACATGGGTGGGGGGTGGCATAAAAGGGTGATGGGCATTAAGGAGGGCACTTATTGGGATGAAGATTGGGTATTATATGTAAATGATGAATCACTGGGTTCTACCTCTGAAAGCAACACTACACTATATGCTGAATAGCTCGAATTTAAATACATTTTAACAACCTAAAACACAAACAAAATTACATATACATTTGAGCTTAAAAAATTATTTTATTTTATTTTGAGTATATCTCTAGGAATAGAATACCTGGGTCAAATGATTGTTTTGCCTTCAATGCTGTAAGGCACAAATGTCCAAAGTGACTGTTCCTCTTACTGAGGTCATGCTCCTTGTGTCTGGCTATCATTGACTGTGTAATGTGTCATTTTAGTTTAAACAAAATCTTTGCATAAATAATCTAATGCCAATAACAACATTCTTACTCCAGAAAACATTCATCTAATTTTGATAGTTTCCTTTGATGTACAAAAGATTTTAATTTTGATAAAGTCAAATTTTTTATTTTTTTCTTTGTTGTCTGTGTTTTTTGGTGTCATGTCCAAGAATTCAATATGCCAACAATGTTGTGAAGATATTCTCTATGTTTTCTTCTAAGAATTATATAGTATTAACTCTTATTATATTTGATCTATTTTGACTTAATTTTTATGAATGGTAGAACATAAAGGTCCCACTTCATTCTTTTGCATATAGTTAACCAGTTTTCATAGCATAATTGTTGGAAAGGCTGTGCTTTCCCCAGTGAATAGTCATGGTACCTTTTCAACAATCAATTGACCATATATATATATATAAAGATTTATTTCTGAGCTTTTTCCTATTTCATTGGCCCATATATCTGTTCTTATGCCAGTATCATATTGTTTTGTATACTGTAACTTTGTAGTTAAGTTTTGAAATCAGGAAATGTGAGCCCTTCTGTTTTGTTCTTCTTTCCCAAGATTGTTTTGGTTATTCAGAGTCTTTTGAGATGGGATATGAGTTTTAAGATGTTTTTTTTTTCCTGTTTATAAAACAAAACAAAACAATATAAGGAGAAAAAACTAAATGCTGATATGGATTGCACTGAATTTGTAGAACATATTTGGGTACGATTGTAATCTTAACAAATATGAAGCCTTCCAATTGGTGAACATGGGATGACTTTCTATTTATGTCTATAATTTCTTTCAAAAATATTTTGTAGTTTTCAGTATACAGGTCATTTGTTCCCTTAGTTAAATTTTATTTCATTTAAAGTATTTTATTCATTTTGATGTTACTGTAAATGGGTTTTTTAAATTTCCTTTAAAAATTTTTGTTAATAAATAGAAAAGCAACTAATTCTGCACATTGACTTTGTAACCTCCAACTTTGCTGAATTTATTAGCTCTAAACATTTTTTCCTTGCAAGTGTAGTCTTAGTGTCATTATATATAAGATCGTACCATGTGTGAAAATATATATTTACTCTTTCTTTCCAATTTGGGTGACTTCTACTCCCCCCCTCCCCAGTTTTTTGGTCTAATAGTCTGTCTAGCACTTTCAATATATTGAGTATAAATTGTAAAAATAGCTATCCTTGTCTTCTCCCTGAATTTAGAAGAAATGCTTTTAGTCTTTCACCTTTGAGTATAATGTTAGCTGTGGATTTTTTACAAATCTCCTTAATTGTATTAAGGAAGTTACCTTCTGTTCCTAGATTATAGAGAGTTTTAGTTTACGCAATGAAAAGGTGTTGAATTTTTTTCAAATTGCTTTTGCACCAATTGAAACAATCATGTTTTTTTCTTCCTTTTTCATACTATTAATGTTTTGTATTACATTGACTTTTGTACATTGTACCATCCTTACAACTCAAGAATAAATTCCACTTTATCATCAAAATTAATCCTTTTAGTATGTTGTTAATTTTGGTTTACTTTAGTATTTTATCGAGAAATTCACACCAATATTCATAATGGATATTGGTCTGTAGTTATCTTTTCTTGGAATGCCTTGTCTGTCTTTTACATCCTAATTGGGAGGGCAGAGGCATTAACAATAGGATTGTTGGTTAACAATCATCACTTAGATACTCAATCTCTTTTTACCTTATATAGCCAGGAGGTTTAGTATATACGATTTATCTTCTCTGCAGAAGTGGCACAGGGATCATCAAGCATAAGGTGACTGAATTATTACCGTACTGCGATATTAGTTGAACATTTACAAATTGAATGAAAATTTCAATTGCCTATTACATTGGACTATAAAAACACCTGGTTTATAATCTTTACGCAGAAGATTGGAATAATAATGATGATGAGAATGGAAACAGCTAAACTAATGACAACATACTATGTGTCAAGCTCTTGTCTGAATTTTTCTTTTTTCCCCTAGACAACATTATTTCAGAGAAAAAGAAGCCTGCCTCTAATTTTCATATGTTTTGTTCTCTCTAAATTCATTTTCACTTTTTTAAATCTTTTTTGGTCTTTTTCATATGTTTCAACTTTGTGTTTATTTTCTAAATAGATCAATATGTGTACATGGATTTTCTTTCTTTTAAAAAAAAACTTCTGAAAATTACTTGATTGCTTCTTTATCTTTAATAAATTTCTCTTAAAGATTTTGTTTTTTCCCATTATGTAGGTTGACTTTTAGTTTTGTTGATGGTTCACTTTATTGTGCAGAAGCTTTTTATTTTTTATGAAGTCACAGTAGTTTATTTTTCCTTTTGTTTTCCTTGCCACAGGAGACATATCTAGAAAGAAGTTGCTACAGCTGATGTCAAAAGAGGTTATTGCTTATGACCTCCTTTAGTATTTTCTTTAAATATTTATTTATTTATTTATTTTGAGATAGAGAAAGAGGAAGAGCATGAGCAGGGAAGGGGTAAAGAGAGGAAGAGAGAGAAAACCAAGCAGGCTCCACACTGTCAGTATATATATATGCTACTTTATTTTCAAAATGGTAGAAAGTTAGTACCAGACGAATAATTTGGCATTGGCTATCACAGAGAAAGCTATATTCCACTTCTCTGGGTCTCTTTTTCTTAAAATAAGTGCTAACATGTACTTCCTACACAAGTGGAAGATAGAAATAAAAATTACCTATTCTTGGTTAAAACACATGTTGAGCTTTGTTTCCAGTTCTCAAAAATGGAAGTCAGTTTGCACCAGAGAGAAGACCATAGAAGTGCCTCAAGTGTTTTGCTTCCTAATATTAGTCTTTCTTTTTGAATGAATTGGCTCTGCCTCTGTTTTTAGATAAGTGTATAAAAAAACAAATTTCACTAACTTGTTATTCTGTGTACAGGTCTTTTTAAAAAAATCTGATTCTTGTACATTTGTCTTCAACTCTCCATAATCATCTTCCTCAACTCTAAGATCCATGTATTCTTCTGAGATTTTGACTCATTGTTTTATCATCCAATTGAAGTTTGAAGACTTATGTTATATTTCAACTTCCCACATTATTGTTTCTGCATCCTTTCATAGTCTGATTCATATAAATAAATCACCTCTCTCAAATAAATTTTATTAATAACATGTGTGTGAATGATAGTATTTTTGTTTTCCAATGCATGAGTTGTCCTAAAATAAGGTTACAGCATTGGCTTTGAGCTTAAGTCACATTAGATAACACATTATTCTCCTTCCTTTTGGTTATTTAGTTTAGGAAAAGTTAGGGTTTTTTAATTCTTTAAAATTTTTACTTTATTTTTTAATTTTTTAAATGTTTGTTTATTTATTTATTTATTTATTTATTTTTACAAATAGTTTATTGTCAAATTAGTTTCCACCCACAAATAACACCCACTGCTCATCCCCACAAGTGCCCTCCTCCATGCCAATCCTCCCTCCCCCCCACATCCATCAGTCCTCAGTTTTTTCAGCATTCAAGAGTCTCTCGGTTTATCTCTCTTCCTTTCCCCCACCATTTCCCCCCTTCTTCTCCCCCTTGTTCCTCCGTTAAGTTCCTCCTAATCCTCCTATACGTGCAAACATATGATATTTCCCCTTCTCTGCCTGACTTATTTCACTCAGCATAACACCCTCAAGGTCCATCTATGTTGCTACACATGGCCAGATTTCATTCTTTCTCATTGCCATGTAGTATTCCATGGTATAGATAAACCACATCTTCTTGATCCATTCGTCCGTTGATGGACACTTAGGCT